>NC_056727.1:804755605-804990605 GCF_019279795.1 Protopterus annectens
AGAAAAACTTACTGAAACACCAGAGACCTCCAAAACACAAGAGTGCTACAACTAACAGTCCCCACAGCACCTTTGACATATAGCAACACCAGTGTCTCACCCACCAAGCCAGTAAAGTTTAACACTCAAAAAACAAATTTTCTTGTCATTGGAGACTCAGTAGTGAGACACACAGATGTCCCACTGACCAGGCTGGACAAGGAGAAAGTGAAGGTCAGCTGCCTGTCTGGTGCCAGGACTCATCAGATCACACATGCACATGGATCTCTCAGCAACAACAACTGGTATCACTGTCATAGTTCATGTTTGGCGTGAATGACCTGAGACATACCTCACTGGACTATATGAAGAGAGACATGTTTGAGCTCTCTGAGTATGTGTCCCAGATAAGTATGTCCTTAGCCTTAAGCAGCATACTACCCTCACCTAGAATGTTGCCATAGTATAAGCAAAAATGATTGATTTCAATAATTGGCTCAATTTTTGGTGTCATTCAAAGCGGATCCTGTCAGCATGGGAAGCCATGGTCAACAAATCTTGTTGCTTTGCCAGAGACAGATTGCACCTGGCACCTCTATGCTTGTGGCTGCTAGCAAAGGCTCTTGCCTCTCCATTGTGCCTTTTTTAGTCAAGGTCTCGAAAACAACATTACTGAAGTGAAATTAACCAGTCAGAACAAAATAAGGGTCATACTGCTAAATGCTGGGATCTTAAAATAAAAACAGCACTCCTTGGAAGCACTTCTATCAGTAGAAGATGTAGATGTCTCTGCAGTCACAGAAACCTGGTTCAATGTCTCAGAGAGTACCCCAGCCTTGCAAGGCTACAATGCCTTCCACACCTTTCTACCACTATATGAATGTGTGAAAACCAAAGTCGGTAGTGTTTCAATGTATATTAGAGATAAATTCACCTCCCGCCTGGTTAGACTGGACAACTTCATGAAGTAACTCCAGGTAAGGTTATGGTGGGTAAGACTCATTCAAGACATAGCCAGTTATAGATCCCCCTAAATGGGTCAAGATACCCATGAAGCTTACTTGACAAAACTGGAGACATTCCAAATTTTACCGAACACACTGGTTATGGGGGATTTCAATTATCCCACCATCAGCTGGGAAACCTATGGTAGCCCCAGCTCACTAGTTCAAAAGTATCTAGACTTTGTTAATTCAAATGTCCTGGAACAAATTGTACATACCCCAACAAGAAGAATAAACATTCTGGATCTGGTCTTCACCGACACATCAAACAGATGCATTGCAGCAACTGTCAGACCTCATTAATTAAAACTGAATACAAATCAGGCACCTGCGAGCTGGCACTAGAAACAGAACTCACAAAGGATGTAATCAGACTAAAAAATTCACCAAGGCAAACCATACCCTCTTAGCTGAATGTATAAATGCATTCCAAGCCCCACCACAAGCTGAAAGTGGTAACTATGCCATAGCTTACACTAAAGCCCTGTACAATCACTTGCATAAGTGTATAAACTTGGATGTGCCAGAAAGAATCAAAACCAGAATCCCCAAGTAAAACCAAGCTGTCATGGTTGTCATCCAGCATCAACAAACTTTAGAATAAATGCAAAAAGTTCCTGTCCAGGAAAATAAAGGCAAGACCCCAACAATGGAAAAGCACCCTCCTCAGACTCAACAGGCAAATAAGACAACTTGTCAAATCCTTCAAGGGCTCCTTTGAGAGAAACTTAGCAAAACATCCAAGGATAACAATAAGGCCTTTTACAGCTACGTAATAACCTAAAGGGTAGGACCAAAACATATGCAGAACTAGTAGCCAACGATATCACTCACACTACCCCTACAGAGATTTCAAGCCTGCTAGTAGGTAGTTTTTGGTGAAAATTTCACTTCCTTATCCTCTCCTAACTTACAACAAACCTTCCCCCAAACTTCCCCTCACCCTACATATCTGAAGAGCATGTCATCAAAACCTTGTCCAAGGCAAAAAACACAGCCTCTATGTGACCAGACAACAACTTCTAAAAAGACTAAAACATGAACTAGTGTAACCACAAAGTACTCTTTCCAATCATAGCCTAATCACAGGCTTTGTTCCTGCAGAATGGAGAATAGCAACAGTTATTCCCTTCCACAAAGTTAGCCTAGCAACAGAGCCAGGGAATTACAGAGCCATAAGCCTGACCAGCTTCATCTGTATGGCCATGGAATGTGTCATTTTAGACCTCACAATTAAAGAGACAGGTGACCTCCAGATCTTGGATCCTACACAATTCGGCTTCGTGAAGGACAGATCTTGCCTGTTAAATGTGGTGGATTTCTTTTAAAATGTGACCAAGGCCATTGACGAGGGCAAATCTGTGCACACAGCATACTTCAACGTGGTGTTGGCTTACGACATAATCCCACATTCAGGCTTTACCGATGAACTTAAAAAACTGAATATAAACCCCTTCATTGTAAGATTGGTTGCCAACTGGCTCATAAACCAGACACACACTATCAAAGTGTATAACTCCACATCAGCCAGCAGACCTGTTACTGGTGGGGTGTCACAGGGGTCAGTGCTGGGCCCCCTACTGTTTGGCATATATTTCTCAGAAGTTCAGGTCAAAACTAAGAGGTTGCGGCTGACCACGTTTACAGATGCTTGCAAACTAGGTGGAATCTTTGAATCCCCATATGATGTCAGTATACTACAGGTGGATCTCACACAGATCAGTGACTGGTGTATTAGTCACAGTCTCAAACTAAATGCATAGAAATGCATCATCATTCCCTTCAGCACAAACAATGTCACCTCACACTATCAAATCAACAACAATACCCTAAATTACCCATGAAGTGCTAAGTGACCTGGGATCACAAGTTGATTGCGACCTTAACTTTGACCATCATGTGTGTACTGTAGTAAGGAAGCTTTCTACATAGCACACTTGATTAGTAAAGGAATCACCTCAAGAGCAAAAGAAGTTATAACCCTCCCATACTTGGCCCTTATCCAGCCCATAACTGAGTATAACGGCTCATTTGGCATGTACCATAGTAAGCACCTGCAGCAATTAGAGAGACCTCAGAGGTTTCTAACAAAGTAGATCAAGAGACTCCAGCATGTGCCTTACACGGACCAACTAAAGTCCCTCTCACTATACTCCATATCATACAGACTTCTTAGGGGAGACTTGTGCCCGGCCCACAGAGCAATCCAAGACCCAAACCTAATGAACTTGTGACATATCTGTAAATCAAATGGGACTAGTGCTACCCATTCCAAGGACCTAAATATGGCCTGTGACTTAATTAGGACATGCTGGAGGGACAGATTTATCTTCCAGCAACTGCCTTGTCTTTGGAACAGGCTACCAATTCATGTGAAACAGAGCACCTTTATGACACTGTTCAAGAGGAGCCTGGACGAGTGGATGGGACACTGCAAATTCTTTCCAGGGATTGAGCCCCCAACCCTCCTGGATATGGGCAGTCATCAATAAATGCAATCTTGGGTATTGACTAGAATTTCTATGGTATTACACTGGAATGTAACAGCTAGGCTTAAAATGACCTCAGGGTCAGTAGCCTAGTAATCTCCTATGATCCTACGATTCTGTGAGGTCAAGTTAGCTTCAAAGGCTAAAGACAACCACAAAGCCTTCTACAGCTATGTCCAAAACCTTAAAGGTAGCACACACCAGTATAACAAACTGGTGGTCAGTGATGCCACCTTCACTGAACAGAACAACGCAGCAAATTTCCTGGCTGACAAATTCAGCTCAGACTTCATCCCCCACTCCCCTTGCCCACCTCCATGAAATACCTATTGGCGTAACCCCTTCCCCAACTATTAACTGGGAAAAGGTCCTGGTGGTACTCACTAAGGCCTAAAACACAGCCTCAGTGGGTGGGTTCAAACAATACCTCCTTAGTAGCCTGAAACATGACTTATCAGGACCACTTCAGTCACTTTTCAACTATAGCCTCTAAGTAGGATTCTTACTATGAGAATAGAGGACTGCAACATTTATCCTACTTCACAACCATGAACCATCAACCAGCCCTAGAAACTACATACCTATTAGTCTGACTAGTCTAATATGCAAAGCCATAGAATGAATTATCAATGAAATAATCAGCAAAGACACAGGCAACCTTTGGCCACAAGATCCAACCCAGTTTGGCTTTGTCAAGGGAAGATCATGCATACTAAATCTGTTGGACATCTTTGAAAAGGCCACCAAGGCAATGGATGACAGGAAAATGATGCATACCACCTACCTGGACCTGGTTACGGCATTTGAAAAAATACCTCATCCAGGTCTAGTTGACAAACTCACTGAACTTGGCATAAACCCCTACATAACTCCTGGATTGCTAGCTGGCTCACAGATAGGACCCAGTAAGTCAGGATTGGTGAGACCACCTCCACTAAGAGATGAGTCACCATCAGGGTACCTCAGGGCTCCGTGCTGAGACAGCTCCTATTTGGCATCTACTTCTCAGAGGTATAGGCTAATGTCAAGGGACTTTTGCTGACCAAGTTCACAGATGACTGCAAATTGGGAGCTATCATAGACTCCCCCATGACACAAACTTCTTACAAGATGATTTATCACAGGCAAATGACTGGTGTCAAAGTTACAGACTGAAACTCAATTCCAAGTAATACATTATAGTATCTTTTGGGAAAACTGTCACCCAAGATAATTACTCCATTGATAAGACATCACTAAGAGCTAATATGGTAGTCATGGATCTGGGAGCATATGTAGACAGTAATCTGGCATTTGACCAAGTGGTCAACGAAGTAGGAAAATCCTTCTACATCACCCAACTTGCAAGTAAGGGCATGGCATCCAGGTCCAAGGAAGTCATAGTGACACTTATTTATTTATTTATTTATTTAAATTTGTTGACTGGGAGTGTCCGACTGGACGTAGGTCCATTTTCAGCGGAGGCCCGAGGAGAAAAGCTCCACAGTTAAAATAAACAGACAGTAGTTACATTGGATTACATAGTGATTAACAATTTAACATAGCAATTACTTACAACATATTTACAGATGAAGAACATATTACATCAGTAGACAACTAGAATCTTTATCTGCGAACTACATAACAGACATTAACAAATGTTACAATGAGAAGTTCCTGCTGTATAATAAGTACTGGCTTATGAGCATCTGAGCTTGCTATAATCAAGGTAGTTAGTGGAGTGGAAAGAAAGGTAGTGGTTGGATGGGGTAGATGATATTAGAGTGGGAGTTGCAAGGGCATAGCCAGCATGTTTTTTGGTGCGCTTTTAGTAAAGTTTTGAAGTGGGTGCATGATGGTACGGCGGTAACTGTGGGTGGAAGGGAGTTCCATAGTTTGGCTATGGTGCAAGAGAATAGTGCTTCACCAGCAGAGTTATTGGCTTTAGTGATCTGCAAGTGATTTTTGTTGCTGGATCTTAGTGGTCTGGTGGTGCGATAGGGTTGGAGTAGATTCTGGAGGGATGGGACATTTAGTGGATGGTTTACTAGTTTGTGGGCGAGTGAGAGTTGATACCACTGAAGGAGGTGAGGGAGTTCAAGCCAGCCCAGTTCAGCAAGTGAGAGACAGTGGTGACTACGGTAGGATGCCCCTGTGGCGAATTTGGCGATTTTGTTGTAGCAGGTCTCTAGCTTGTTTAGATCACATTGCCTTAGGTTGGTATATATTGGAGAGGCATAAAGTACGGTGGAGATAAGGTGGGAATTTGCTATTGAAATATTTGCTGCTTTGGTGAGAAATTGCTTATTTCTGTATAACGCTCCTAGTTTTTTGTGGACTTTTTTTATGGTCATGGATATGTGAATGTCAAATTTTAGTTTATTGTCTATTTCCACTCCTAGCAATTTGGTGTGTTCAGTTGGGTATATAGTGGTGTTGTCTTTTGCTGTGATGTTAAAGTGAGAGTTGTTTTGAGTATGTTTGGTGGGTTGGAAGATGAGTAGTTTAGTTTTGTTTGGGTTGAGTATTAATTGGGCATCGGATAACCAAGTTTCAACAGAAGAAAAGGCTTCCTGTGTGACTTTTTGCAGTTTTGGTAGGGACTGGGCTGAGCAGATGATGGTTGAGTCATCTACATATTGTATAAGTGTGCCATGTTTGGTGGCAGAGGCTAGATTATTGGTGTAAACAGAGAAGAGTAGGGGTCCAAGGATGGATCCTTGGGGAACCCCTATGGAGACAGGTAGTTGGGGAGATATGTCATTCTGCCATATAACGGATTGTTGGCAGTCAGACAGGTAACTCTGAAACCTGTTGGTGACTGATTATGAAAAGGATAGGTTATTGAGGACAGAGATAAGTTGTTTGTGTGGGACCATGTCAAATGCTTTAGACAGGTCTAGGAAGGTAGCAAAGGAGAGATAGCCATTGTTTTTATGCTGAAGGATAGTGCTAGTAAAGGAGATTAAGGCAGTGGTGGTGCTATAGTTTGGTCGGAAACCATGCTGAGTACTGGAAAGGAGGTTGTTAGCAAGGAGGTAGTCTGAGACCTGAGAGTGAATGCATTTCTCTAGTATTTTGGAGAGTGGAGAGAGAATAGCTATGGGGCGGTAATTAGTTAGTTCTTTGGAGAGTCTGCCTTTGTGGAGGGGAATTATATGTGATACTTTCCACAGTGTGGGAATGTAACTTTCTGACAGAGATCGGTTAATCAAGATGGATACTGGGTAGGCCAGAGCATCAGCTGCGATTTGTAGGTATTCACTTGGGAGGTTGTCTGCTGCTAATTTGGTGGGTTTAAGTTTAGTTAAGAGTTTTTTTTATGTTGGAGGTAGGTACAGGAGAAAAAGAGAAGGCAGTGGGGAGATTACTAGTTGAAGGTGTGGGTTGGAGGGGAGGGGGGTTGTTTTGTTTAGCAAGTGATAGTATGGTTTGGGTGAAGTGTGTGTTGAATGAGGTAGCAATATTTTTTGAGGAGTGAGGGATGTTAGGAGGAGGGGTACTGACTTTACCTGGGTGGAGGATGGAGTTTATGGAGGACCAGAATTGTTTGGGGCTGTGTTGTGAGGAGTCTAGGGCAGACTGGTAGTACTGGAATTTGTCCTGTTTTATTAGCTTTTTGACTCTATTGTGTAGTTCTAGGAATTTCTGTCTAGTGGAGGGAGTTTTGGTTTTGCGCCAGTGCTCCCAGGCTTTATCCCTGTTTTTCATTTCTGACTTAGTGTTTTTCTGTAGCCATGGGGAGGGTTGTTCTTTGGTTCTGGAAAGTCTTATGGGGGCATGATAATTAAGAAAGGTAGTATTAAAAAATTCAACTGCGTCATCAAGACTGAGGTACTTTAGAGGATGCCAGTTACATTCTTTGAGGGATGAGATGAATGTGAGTGGGTTAAAGTTTAGTTTTTTACGTATTTGACGGTAGATGACAGGTTTAGCTTGGTATAGGTATTTTTTGAGTAGGAATGTTGGGGAGTGATCACTGAGGCTATCTGATAAGCAGCCTGTTATATATGACTGGGGGCTCTTACTGACTAGTATCCAATCCAGGGTAGTGTGCTTGCTGGAGTTTTTATTTATCCTGGTTGGCGACTGGACAAGTTGGGTGAAGCCATGAAGGTTTACATGATGGGTTGGATGGTTGCCAGAACAGGATTGCCAGTCAATATTGAAATCACCTAAAATGATAGTTTCTTTATTTATTTATCACTTTATTTGGCTCTTACCAGAACCATCGAGTATAATGCCCCTTCCGGCATGTAACTTATGAGATGAATGCTACAATTGTAATCTTCACAAAGGATTCTTACAGGAGAATTCGGGGAATAAACACATTGTCTTATATAGAGTGCCTTAAAGCTCCTTCTCTATAGACTGAGTCCTACAAGTTACTGAGAAGTGATCTATGTCTGGCATGCAAGACATTCTAGGATACAACTCTGATGGACCTTTTGCCCATCGGCAAAATGAACAGCATTAAAATCACTAGATCTAAGGATTAAAATTTTGCTTATGACATAAATAAAACATCTTTGTGAGACAAATATGTGTCTCAGAGGATTTCCATGCAATGGAACAGACTTCACATCCATGTGAAACAAATTCCATCCATAACCCTATTTAATCAAAACTTTGACCAAGGGATGAGAAACTGGAAATTCAGTCTGGGACTGACCTTCAGAGAGAGGCAGACATTAATGCCTAAACTAACACATCCTCCCCACATAATCTTTAGAAACTTCCTAATTAACATACTACCTCCTAATAAAGGCCCAAGATACACTGGGATCCAGTTGGGTTGGATTGCACGGTTAGGCATATACAGACCCGGGTGGTCATTAGCCTAGTATATACCTATGAACTTATGAACAGGTTTGTATTAATATGTCTTTAGTAACCCTTAAGGCTCCAAAGTTATTAACATTTGTTTGAAATGTGAAGCCATAATTTGATGCAGTCATTGCGAGATATTCACTCTTTGAAATTACCACGTTGACATTGCACTCCTAAAAGTAGACCCAGTGGACAGGAATCTGTTATAGCATGTTGACAGTAACCTGACCTTTGAACACTACTTCTACTGCGGTGAGATAATCATTCTACATTGCACAGCTTATATTTAAGGGCATTGCATCCAGGTCCAAGGAGGTAATTTTTCCACTACACTTGTCTCTCATCAGACCAGTCACTGAGTACAAGACACCCTTCAGCATTTACCTTACCAGGCACTTTCAACAACTTGAGAGACTACAGAGATTCCTCATAATAGGATTACAGGGAATAAACACCAAATCCTGTGCAGATCATTTCAAAGCCCCATGTCTGTACTCGGTCTCCTAGAGAATGCTGTGTAGTGATCTATGGCTCTCCTACAAGGCATGCTCTGATCCTGCAGTGATGGGGCCTGTTGCATATAGTATAAGAAAGACCCAGTATAAGGACCTAAACCTCATTTGCGACATAAACTGGACAAGTTGGAGGGATAGGTACATGTCTCAAAGATTATTCCTTGTCTGGATCAGGCTTCCCATCCATATTAAGCAAGGCTCATCCTTAACCCTATTCAACTGTACTTGGACCATTGGATGGCAAATTGCAAATTTACCTCAGTTTGGCTCCTAGGTCCCTAATGGACAAGGGCAGCCTTTTAATTCTTGACATGTACACGCCTTTACATAAGTGTAAAATTCCTTCGGGAACTGTCAAATATCACCAATATTTTGATAAATTTGGGCTAAGACTGGCTAGGCTTTAAATGGCTCTTTGGCCGATAGCCTAATAGCCACTTATGAACCAATGAGTCTATGAAGTCTGCTGTGATACAGATGAAAGAGCTCAATTATTTTTTTTTCATTAGGAATTCATTCATTTCTTTATTTGGTTATACAGCTACTGATAGTGTTCCTCTTAAAGCTTATATAATGGTCAGCTCAACTGTACTGATATTCGACCTCTATCTGGTCCTACTAAAGAGATATTAATTATTTTCATACTTTTTATTTATACTGTCATAATCTTCATATTTCTCCGAATATGTCCTCAACTAACATTTAGAATTGTATTGTCTCATATGAAAGCTCACACATGGATGACAAAATGCTGCTGACAATATTTCTGTAGCTCGAGTAGTTACTGAGATGTACATTATTTACAAAATAATATTTACTGTGGTTATTATGACATAAAATCCAGTTTAAGATATATAATCTAATAAACACTACTACCACAAAGATTTGTTCGTGTTAAACAGTTTACCGTTAATATTTCTTTAGTAATCATTAAGGCTCCAGAGATATGAATATTTGTTTGAAATGTGAGCATATAATTTGATTTTGTAAAAAAGATCAGGATGCAGTCATTGGAAGTTAAGACTAGAAACCATGAGAGTTCCACTGCAGTGAATGAGTTAAAATGTGTGTCTGCTCTGTTACATGATGTAAAAAAGCATATGTTAGGATAAGGCTGGCATTGTAATTTCCTTCTGCTGAAAAAACAAACAAAGCACTTAGACCCTGGATTTGAAATGTGTTTGATCTGGATCTATCATTCTTCTCCTGAAGGAAGCTAGCAGGTCATATAAAGTATTATTTAAAGAAACAGCCAAAATTGTGAAAAGAAGCAGTCACTAATATGGAAACTTTTAATAGGTGTATGGCAGATCCTTTTTATTATTAGTCAATATTTCTTCTATTGGGAGGAAAATAACTAATGTTTTTAATGTGCAGAAGAAATGTCTCACTCTGAATCAACCCTAGTCAAACCCTTACCTAAACAAATCAAACCAACAAAAACCTCACACTTACCCCCAGTTTCCATGTTGCCTACCAAAGTTCTTGAGAAATGAGTCTTGACACCACTAGTCAAAAACTTTCAGCAATGTAAACCGATCTTTCATAATCAGCATGGCTTCTTGACAGGTCAACGCAATATAATTGCAACATGGGCTCTTACTAATAATATTCTTCTAAACATGGACAAAGAACACCTTACATGTGCGGTCTTTCTTGACATAGCAGAAGACTTTGACCTTGTTGACCACCAAATTCTCCTATCCCACTTACAGGAGCTCAGTAATATCCCTGAAGCCAGTCCTACATCTAGCTCCGTGACCAACACTTTTCTGTTAAAACAACCCTTTCTGACAGTTCTCCTCCTAAACAATGGTGTTCAAGATTCAGTACATGCCTCATTAGGTTTTTTTCATATTCACTAAATACTCATCTATGATGTATATCAAATTCAAGTCCTGTTATATGCAGATGATATGTTCATTTTCTACTCACCCAACTCACTTTCAACCTTGGAACAGCACCTGTAATCACATTTCAACTCACTCTTGTCCTGATTTATTAACAAAAACCTATTATCAACACCATCTATAACTGACTGTATGATCTCTGAGACTAAACCTAAAATCAGCAATACCCTCCATATCAAAACCTTTGACAATACTCACATTGAAAATTTCACTTTCTTCAGATATCTAAGCTTATGGCCAGACTCCTCACTCACATTTATTATGCATCTTGAAAAAAAAGAGCATAAAATAAACCACCGGATACTCTGGACCAGAAGAATAGCTCACTTAATCCCCTTTTCTGCCAGAGCAACAATAGGTAAAGGAATGTTCATATCTCACATAGAATACAGACTGCCGTTTGTTTCAGCTATCTGAAAGAGAATTAGGAAACTATCCAAACCACTTCAATTGAGGTATTAGATTCATCGCTTCTCCCCAGTCAAGAACATCATTATATAATATAGCAATAACCCATGCCTGGGTGTGGGTAATGCTGGATTTACCCACGGTTGGTGTGGTTTGGTCATGAGGGTGAAGCCCGAGTGGCCAAACAAAGACAACCGTGGGTAAATCCAGCATTACCCACAACCAGAAGTGGGTTATTGTTATTATACAATGACATTATTTAAGAAAACAAATAATTACTTTTCTTAAATAATGGCATTGTATAATGCCTCCTTGCTGCCCATCCGCAGCTGTCTGGTATTCTGCGGCAGTTCTGATGTACTGCGCATGCGTATGCTTCCACAGTACATCAGAGCTGTGGGCAAAAGCAACGGAGAAAGCAAGATCTCCGTTGCTTTTTACAAACTGTCTCACTATGTTAAAGGAGTTTAACATAGCAGACAGCTTTAAAAAAAGCAACGGAGAATCTCCGTTGCTTTTTTTAAAGCTGTCTCGCTATGTTAAACCCATTTAACATAGCGAGACAGTTTTGAAAAAATCAACGGAGAAAGCAAGATCTCTGTTGCTTTTTACAAAGTGTCTCACTATGTTAAAGGAGTTTAACATAGCGAGACAGCTTTAAAAAAAGCAACAGAGAATCTCCTTTGCTTTTTTTAAAGCTGTCTCGCTATGTAAACCCATTTAACATAGCAAGACACCTTTAAAAAAAGCAACGGAGATAGAAATATCTCCGTTACTTTTTTTAAAGCTGTCTCGCTATGTTAAACTCGTATAACATAGCGAGACAGTGTGTAAAAAGCAACGGAGATCTTGCGTTCTCCATTGCTTTTAAAAAAAGAGTTATACTAATGAAAAAAGTCCGGGCGACCGGACCTTTTTCCATTAGTATAACTCTGATTTACAACGTGCATGCTGACCAATCAGCGTGCACATTTTAGAATATTAATGGGGGGTCATTGTATAATTATAAATAAATCCACATGGCTTCCTTTTCAGCAAAGAGCAGATCTATTACTTGTCTCCCGACTAGTCATATTACTGCATTCTGAATCTTCTTCTCCTCTGGCTGCTAAATTCTCATCATAGATTCCAACCGAATGGGAATCAGCCAGAACCCCATTCAATGAAACTGCAATGTACCAAGCACTGCTTCTCTGTGTTAGGGCCATAACTTTGGAGATTACTTTCCTCACACCTTAAAGAAACAACTTCCTTTTCACTACTTTGAAATAATGTAAAATCATACCTACCAAAATTAATCAAAATGCAAATGTCTTGCTGTAGGTTACATAACAAATTACCGGTATTCACTGCTGCTTAACAAATAATTTTTCACTTAAAGGCACTCGTAACAGAACTATAATTCTTAACACCACTCTTAGCTATGTACTATGTCTAGGGTTACCACCTGTCCCACTTTGCGAGGGACAGTCCCTCTTTGGGCAGTTGTGTCCTGCAAAAAAAATTGTAATAATGGCAAATGTCCTGAGATTTTAGGATAAAATTATTTCCCATAGTTTATGTAATAGTTGCATAAAACAGTTATTCTGTATCTGAGCCACCTAAATGTTATAAGAAACAGAATAAGCAACTAAAACATTACAAGAATTACTCTACTCAGCAGAGCCACTGTGAGCTAAGGTTGGGTGGCACGATGCCGGGGTAATCCTATGGGCTAGTGATTTAAAGGCTCAAGCCTATTATCCTGGTACACACCTATGAACACATATATATATATATATATATATATATATATATATATATATATATATATATATATATATACATACATATGTATACATACAGTATATAGATATATACATATATGTGCTCAGAACATGTAGTGGAGTTGCATCTCTGAATCATACCTATCAACCTCTTAGTGCAACAAATCTGTCCAAAGGTTGTCAGAATGGGGGGATAATGGGCCCAAACTAGGGACCTCTTTTAAATATTGCTCTTATAAATATAGAAAGTTGCTAGAGTGACACAGTTTGTCTTAGCATACATATTCTGATGGCTGTGCGGTCTTAAAATGATATGTATGTCATCATTAACTGACAAAAATCCCCATGTCATCACAGGGATTTACCAGAGAAATGAGACTAATCTGCAAAACAGACCAGAAATATGAGCAATAAACCTGGACATCCTGAAACAATCCAGCCAGTTGAGAAGTATGCTCAGAACCCCTTACTGCAATGAATCTAGACCAAGGCTGACAAAGTGGTGGGTGGAAGCCATGAAATGATGACATATCTGAAATAGTGGTGCAGATAAGCTGACACAGTTGCTGCAGCAACACCCTTCTGTTTGCTGTAACATATATTCACTGAAATAGCACAAGTAATTGAAATTGCATATCTACTATGGGGAATTACAGATGTATTTGCAATTATATCAGGTACTACAGGAATGTAATAGCACTGAAAAACAGAAATCAGTGTGAAAGTGCATACCCACAACCAGTTTCACCACATTCACAGTCACATTCTGGTAAGTCAAGTGAACAGTAGAGTATATGGACTGTGTGAACAAATACATCATTGTTTGCCACTCACACACCACTCCTACATATACTGACCCAATTCACAGTGTAGTCTGTCCCTACAAACACATACAGCTAATAGACCAGCAGAAACTGGAGCAGCATGCACAGTCAGAAAAAAAGGGAACCATAACACTTACACCCCCCCTCCATGCACAGCCCAAATAACATTTACACATGACATGTCTACACAATTCTGACAGTCTGTCAACAATGGCTAGACATGCACAGACCTCTCAAATGTACAGTTCACCTCAGAATGTATAGGCTCAGGACTCATATCTATGGCCTCTTCCCTGTAACATGTCTGTGGGTCTACAACATCACTGGTATGGTAGCGGGAAAGAAGGCAAGAAATAATGATACTAAATACTTCTGAGCCTCATAGTGCATGACATCTGGACAAAGCCTGGCATCATTTGGGGACAGAGGCACAGACACAGGTGTAGATTGGACATATTGCTGTCATAAATTGAGACAGTTGCTGATGTAACAGGGTTTGTTGTAACATATCCTTTATGAGGAATATGAAGTCAGTAATACCAATGGATGTTAGTATTTACTGACTGCATTCCCCAGAGTGCCCGACTGATTTTCCAGAGACAACAACTTTCTGGGGAACAGACAAAACATAACAGGCAAACATGTGGCCAGTCTGTGGCTGTGCCAGTTGAGAGGTATGTCAGAGACATATCACTGTTAGATGTGAAGTCACTCAGTAAATGCATGTCCACACAAACCCTGCCAATCTATCAACCCACCATGAGTATAACAGCGGTGATGACATAGAATCTGTTCACATTTCTGGAGATGTGTCTCCCATGTTGTTGGGATGTGTCCAAATGTCCTGTTCTGTGAAGTATTCCCACCTACTGTCTGTGAATCTGTAGACCACCACCTCTGTAATATCCCTCACACATGTCTGTAATTCCCTCTCAAAGGCAACACATGGAGGTCTCCACAGTCCTGATACCCTCTCTGGCTGCATCCTACATGAACACAGGGATGGCTTTTCAGACCCATGCAGCAGTGTAGTCTACCACAGCCTAAGCACGGGTGTCATCCCATCTGCACAGAGGACAGAGAGAGAAAGTAGATAGCAAACAGATTATGCATTAGAATAAATGTTCTGAAGGACAGAAGTCTGAAACTGAAATGTATGCCATTACTACATGACAGCAGTCCTCAATGACATGGCCAAAAACACAGTACTGTATAGTTAATATAATAATATCATATTAATATCCAATAGGATTTACATTAAAACATACAGTTCAAACCCCAAGAACAAGATAGTGTAGCACTCAGAGTCCCAGCTTTGCATGCAGGGGTGCATGGTTCGAGTACCAATTTTTACATGGAAAAGCAGTGTTAAAAGTACTAATTCAATAATACAATATATGTTATTTTTTTTTGGCAGCTAGTGTACTTTAGCTGGTGTAACATGCAAGTGTGAGTGCATATAACATGTGATACTACCCATGTATACACAAGTGTCCCATACAGTATAGTCACACCCCTTACTACTGTAATAACAGCACATAGAAGCATGATATATAAAAGAAATTAAATGCCCTTACTAAATTATGTCATTACTCTGCTACTGTATAAGACTGGAATGTGAGTAGTGGTTACCAGGGCTGAGCTATGGTTAGCAGGTTTAACCATTGCTCAAATGTGAATGCAGTTAGCTCAGCTAAGCAGATTTGTGCACTAGTAAGCATTGTTAAGCGAAGCCTACATGAGTTAAGCACCTATTGGTTTTACCATATGTTAGCACTGTTTACCGTCTCGCAAACCCACTTACAACTGCTTAAAACTGCTTTAGTCACTCTGTTTCCATCAGCTGCTATTCTACCCAGCAACAAAACAGCCCATGCATATCATGAACCCAGGACCCTGTACACCATAGCAACAGCATTTTACCACTAAGCCATCTGAGCTACAGAAATGCCTGATGCTTTTTCAAATATACCATGCATTACAGCCACTTTACAATAGCGAAGAGACACTGTGCAATCAGGAGTGATTGGTATCTACAAATGTATGTATGAAAATACATATACATATACAGAGAGATAGATATGTATGGTGATACATATATATGTATAACAATATGTAGCTATATTTCCAATAAATACAGTGTATGTGTGTATATATAACTGTGGCAGCATTTTACAGTTGGATACAAAAGGGACCCATGCCACTCACATCTGCCCCCCTAGTCCAAATAATGCATAAACAGTAAGCTGCTACAAAAACATGATAGGCCATACACAATGGCCAGACATACAATGACCTCTTAGCAAATAAACTAACATGACTGAAGATAGTAAAGAGAAAAACAACCAGCCAGTAATTCACACAAGTTTATTATAATCTGATGTATTGACCAAAGCCTTCAAGGAATAAAACATTACAAGAAATACTTGCCTTACATACAAGAAGTAATTAACACTTATAATTACATACTTAAATACACAGCCTTCAATTACACTCCTCATTTATCCCCATAGGGGATAAAGTATCACATTTATAGATATAAATTGATTCTGTACATAACAATTGTTTTTTTATGACTGTTTGATCAAACTGAGAAACAGACATTTTCAGAAACAGTACCTTGTATCCCACTGCTGTCCCCATGGTGAGATTTATAAAAATGTACAGCTATAGAACTGTCTTCTTTCTTATCAGTGATATCTCTCACATGTTCTAACAGCCTAGTTTTAAAACACGTCTTACTCTCCCTCACATAAAATATGTTACAAGGGCATCTAAGAGCATTTTCTATACACAGACCTCTTGAATGTACAGAGTGCCACATGTTGTTCAGCCTTTGCCCTCAGCAGGAATGACAGTGCTAAATAAAGATAAACCATACCTATCAACCTCTTACTGCATAACATCTGGACAAAGTCTGACATAATTGGGGAATATAGGCCCAAAAACATGGCCGTACTTGGAATATTGCTGTTATACACTGAGAAAGTTGCTGGTGTTACAGGGTTTGTTGTAACATATCTTTTCTGAGGTATATTAAGGAAGAAACACAAATGGATGTTAGCATTTACTGATTGTAATCACCAGAGTATGCCACTGATTTTCCAAGGACAACATCTGTCTGGGGAACAGGCCAAACATAACAGACAAACCACTGGCCATTATGTGGATAGCCTTACAGTTGAGAGCTATGCAGATACAGAACCTTGTCAGACTGAAACCCATGCAGAAGCAGCATTCAAACCATATAACAGCAATATTCACATTCTGCCCCTAAGTCTTGAACCTTCTCCACCATGTAGTTGGCTTGTCTCCACAGGTCTTGCTGTAAGAGGTATTAGCTCACATACCTCCAGGAAGTCTTCCTCACGGGTAAGGGAAAGGGCCAATGCCCACATGGATTACTCAATTATAGGAGTGTGTTGCCATGACATTGGCTATTGGAATAACTACACAGATGCGCTGCATGCAATTAGCAACTGGGGAACACCAACTGGTGCACATACAATCACATGGTCACAAGCATTACCTACAAAAGTCAACAGCCATCTAGTCAAACCGCCTCTGTCATAGACAGTGATACAATTAAAAACAGAAGGACTGAATACAGAAGAAGTATTTGACCAAATCCACTTTAAAAAAGGTATGTGAAACAAATAAGCATGTAATTGAATGCAGTAGGTGGTCTGTAATAATGAAAATTATGAGTTTGAAAAAATATGTCTCAACAAGACTTGCTGTACTGATGTACTGCTGAACAGCATGGATGGCCATACCATGTGGCTCTATCTGGAGTTACATAGATCACAGCTCAGGCCCCTGACTCAATCCAGGAAAAGACAGCTGACATTTGCCAACTACTGCAGTGTCTGTCAAACACCACTGACTGTGCCACTGCTAGGCAGGCTACTGGGATGTTGTACATATCCATATGTTACCTGTGAATATAACTATGATACACATTTGTGTTGTAAATATAAGAGACCTATACAGAGCATGTGCATAGTAAAGTACTGTTGCAGAAGTGTGTGTTGAAATGCATGTGATATAATGAGTTCATACCATTCAACTGTACAGTCTTATAAGCACATGTTTGCCTGATATCTGTAGTCACTTACACATAGAGTTGTGTTATGTTACACAAGCCATTGGCAAGTCTGTTAACAATGACACCGTAACATAATAGCCTAGATATGAATGTGGGACATCCTCCAGGTTAGCACTATGATAGTAAAGCCTATTGTGCAATCAACTTACTTATCTATGTATGCAAATACGTTGTGCATGTTCTACTTGTGTGTAATAACAGTTTCAGGGCATACAACAGACATAAATGTTTACAGGTACTGGTTGTTGCATTGCCACAGCAATGATATGGGTAGTAGATTAGGCATGATTATCACGTTGTAATCGAAGTGTGCAACTGTGTTATGACCCTCTGTCCATGCCTACCATACAAATATGAGACAACAGAAAATCTTTTCAAAATGCTTCCCACCTTGAATGTGACCCATAACCTGTACAATTCTATTGACAAGCAAACAAATCTGTTAAGGGAGGAAATATAAAACATAAAAAATGTACTATAAACTGGTTGCATACATCTGCACACACATAAACCACTACTTAGTTGATGCACCTCTTACAGTAATCACAGCATTCTCTTTTTGGTTACACACATGCCATCAATTAACAAGACTCTGATTAACCCCAAATAATGTTCAACCATCCTAATAGGATTTATTTGACATTTACCCAGTTGCCTGCTACAGCAAAGGACATGTTTGGCAGAGAGCTTACAATGCATTGAAGGGATCTCATTGTGGAAAGGTATCAGTCAGGAGAAGAGTAGAAAATGTGTCCACAACATTGGATATACCATGGAATGCAGTGCAGACAGTCATCAGATAGTGGAGAAAATATGGGACAACAGTGACACTGCAAACACCTGGACGTCCATCCCAAATGGATGACATGACAAGATGACAACTGGCCATGAAGGCTGCCAGGGGACCTACAGCAACACTGAATGAGCTGCAGGAATGTCTGCCAAGTACTGGGTGTGTACCACATGTGACAACAATCTTCTCTATTCCCCATATGTCTGCCCTATGGGTTAGGGTTGCTAGATGGAACCTTTTCATACACAGGAAAACATCCAGGGCTGGACAAACATTGCCAAACAGTACATCAAGTCTCCAAAAAGCATGGTGGACAATGTGTCATGGTATGATGACACCAAGGTTGAACCTTTGGGCTACAATTCCAAGAAGTATGTTTGTCCCAAAACAATACTTTGTATCACCAAAAGAACACCATACCTTTGGTGAAGCATGGTGGTGGCAGTATCATGCTGTGGGGATGCTTTTCAAAAGCTGGGCCTCTACTCAAGATGGAGGGAATTATGAACAGTTCCAAATACCAACCATTTTTGTCCCCAAACCTTCAGTCATCTGCTAGAAAGCTGAAGATGAAGAGAGATTGTATCTAACATGACAAGGACCCCAAGCACACATCCAAATTGACAAAGGAATGGTTTTACCAGATGAAAATTACAGTGTAGGAATGTGCCAACCCTTGGCCAGACCTACATCAAATAGAAAATCTGTGGGTTGCCCTGTATAGGGCTGTGCACAAGAGATGCCCTCACAAATTCACATATTTGTAGTGTTGTTGGAAGGAAGACTGGGCAACTATTACCAAGTAAAGATGTGCCATGATGATAGACTCTGACCTAAAATGATCGAATGGTGTCATTATCTCAACAGGTACTCCCACAAAGTATCTGTTTAATGGTGTGCACACTCATACAACCAGCTTATTGTACTGATTTCAATTTGCATGTCTTCCCACAACAGATTGTTATGTTTTCAATGGAACTGTACAGGCTATAGGTCACATTAAAGGTGGAAATTCTTTTGAAATGAGTTATTGTGGTGTCAAGTTACAATAGCACAAAGACCAGGCATTGTAACAGGGGTGTGTACACTTGTATATTCACTGTAACGTTATGGACTCACCAATACCTGACCTGTAAAATTTGTCTCCACCAATGCAGAGTAATCCCCTTTGGTGGACAGCAGCAATACCAAACCACATAATACATTGCTATATTGCTGTACAGGGCCACATAGGTGCAGACAACAACTTGGAAGTATGTCCACCTCTATCTGAATAAGCATGTAAAGTCACAGGTGACTCCCTGTAAGGGTAACTATAAGTACATATCACACATATCCACACTGCCAAGGCCAGTCATAAGGGTGTCTTCACATATGTTGTCAGTCTCAGAGGCAA
This sequence comes from Protopterus annectens, assembly GCF_019279795.1. Taxonomy (NCBI): domain Eukaryota; kingdom Metazoa; phylum Chordata; order Ceratodontiformes; family Protopteridae; genus Protopterus; species Protopterus annectens. The sequence continues at coordinate 804,775,607 of NC_056727.1, forward strand.
CAACACAATTCACCCTGTACTGGTGTTAAATCGCACCTCATACACACATGCCATGGCTATAGGCAACCTGCATCAGACAGGTTAGGTGTGAACATCACACCCCTGTCCCCCCATCCCTGTAGGGAGATATGCACATCAACTGCACCCCTCCCCTCATCAATGGTGCATTGTACATACTGCCTACTGAAAGGCAACAACATACTGCCTACTGAAAGGCAACAACAGCAAGTGTCCATGGGGCCTGATAACATCCCTGTCTGCATCCTACATGAACTCAGACATGTGCTCACAGTTCCATAACACACTGTAGTCAAACACAGCCTCGGCAACATCCACACCCCATCCACATGGAAGATGGCCACTGTCATTTCACTACACAGAAATGAATGGAGAATAGAGGTTTATGCAATTAACTGTCCATCACTGGTGGAAATATGACACATCAGGCAAGGAGTGCAATGCAAGCTAATACTGTGCTGATTACAGGGGTATGGTGTAGTTGCGAATGTTGGCAACAAATATCCACTGTTGATGTGCAATTTCTGTCCATACTTTTGACAACTGTATGAGGTGCTATGATGTGTTTCACTGTTTATATCTTCCAGGTGGAATGTAGCACCCCCAAAATCCAACCTACAGCACAGCAGAAATATCTGAAATAATTGACACCATTGTCAACCATTATGAAGTCATGTTAAGCTGTACTCAGGAACATCTGTGGGAGTGGACCTCCCTGTATAATGACCTAGTCCACAGGTAAATGATGTCGGCCTGCACACAAGAACCTATGAGCAGGTCCTGTATCATGCTAATAACCTCATATGTAATGCCCGATGAAGGGCTGCTGCCATAGCCAGAGAAGCTACAGCCACAGGTGGGTACCCAGTCATGCAGGCCCCACTGACACCCACCAAGCAGCTCCTTGCCAACCTTGGTGCTCCCACCCCAAGCATACAACATCTTGCTGAATCCAGCATTGTGGATGAAGGTGCCCCCCACATAATGGGAGTACGATTGCCTACAATTGTAATACTTGGCCACCCAATGGATATATTCCTCACTCAAACACACACACTCAGGATATTGGTCATGTGCACATGCACACACACACACACACACACACACACACACACACACACACACACCCACACACACGCACACACACTTGCCAGGACTAAGATTCATAGAATCATGTGTTCATAGGTGTGTACCAGACTAATGGGCATGGAGCCATGACAAGCCTAGCCCATGGGAGTACCCTGGCATCATGAGACCTGACATTCTTTCCCATTGCATTTATCAACCATTGCCACTTGAGTGATGGCCAGGGTGACAGTTAAATTCTCCATCTACTCATCCAGATTTCTCTTGAAGAGGGTCAGTGAGGTGCTCTGACATGTATGTGACATATATTGCATTACATGTCTACACACTGGGTTATGTACCAGTCCTCCAGCATGTTTTGTTGATAGTGGTAATGAGGTTGAGGTATCTATGGCATGTGGTGCATACAGATCAGAGTTTAACTAGATATTGCATTCTTAACACAGCTATCCACACATGGCATTGTCAGTCAAGCATGGATTGCCTGTAAGTAGTCAAGATCTGGCCAAAAATACTTGGAGGTATTGCACTCTGTCCATATAGGACAGTTGTTTGCAGGCTATGGTCTTATTTGTGATGTACACTTGCAGCCTCCACAGTTGTTGCAGGTGTCTAGTGAGCTACATGGCAAATGGACCATTGTACCTGCTGGGTGGCCTAATGAGGAGAGAGTAGAAGGAGATATTGACCTCTTCCTTATTGGATGACACAACATTACTTATGAGATGTGCCACATAGACGTTATTTCTGTCCACAGTAGCAATGTGATGGCCATAAGAGAGGTCACTGTCAGCCTGTGTTCCCAGGCCTCTGATAAGGACTTCTGTGTCCATTGGACTACCAGCAATGTGTTAATTCATGGTAAACACATTGATTCTACACAGAATTGCGACACATTTCTTTCCATTCAGCTTAAGGCCAGTGTTCTGACAACAGTCAGATGTCTCAGTGGGGCCTTTATGTAGGATGTCAACATGATATGGGGATGTACATATAACACCCACGTTGCCTGTCTGATAACATTGTCAGCCAGGGTCACTTTGTGTTGTTCTGGATGTCAGTGGCATACATAAAAACATGAGGGGACCCATGACCAGACCCTGTGGTACTCCACTCATGACTGGTTGGCAGTCTGACATGGCATCTGCTACCTTCACACTGTGGGTCCCCTTGCATGAGCCTCTTTGCAACCCACCAAGTGACATGGGGTTGATGCCTAGATATCTGTGTCTATGATTCCTGAGTGGGGAATGGTATCACAGGATTAGAAGACCAGCCTATCATACACAGTTATTTCACATGGCACACAGCTTATAGGGCTGCAGAGTGTCCACAGCTACCACTACAGTGGTTGACAACAGTGGGCCCTGTACAGTGGACATTTGGATGTGTACTGGGTGTGAAAATTTTCACACACACACACACACACACACACACACACACACACACTTGCCAGTATTGAGATTAGCACCCCTGCCTATCTAGTTATTTTTACTATAGTGTTACACAGTTACCGCATATGCTCCAGAGCTTACTTAACTAACAACTGGATAAAGGTGCTGATAACTGAACAGCTGAGGTAAAGTATTACAGGTGGCCGACAGTCTGCCTTCATGTTTTCCCTTACATCTTGCTAGTTCTTTCTGTCTTGCACTTCATATAGCATAATAGCTTTGCAATTCAACAGGTTATTGTATCAATAAATGTAGCACACTTGGGAGCCATTAGCATTACTCGCTCCTCACATAATTAGTCCCAGTACTTAGTAGCTATGACCACCCCTCCTGTCATGATTGAAGTGCAGTTTTCTGTGCTTTCGCCCGTTAACTTGGTGCACTTGTCCATTCTGAGGCACTGTTACAACTGCCTCATGTACACAGACAACCTTCTCCACTAAACTCCAAACACTCAGACCTGTTAGAGTTACCCCTATATCACCAAATGCGGAAATATGCACTCTCCAGGGAAGACTGCACTAGCTGGTCAAGAGGATAAGGTCAACCCCTGCACCACACCATGTGGAATATATAGCTCAACACAACACCTACTATGACAGCCCTGACATACACTGAAAAAACATATGACAGTAAGGCACTGCATACAGCATACCTTGATGTGGCCAAGGCTTTTGATATCATTCCTCAGTCAGGAATTATTGCTAAACACACCAAACTAGGTATCAACTCCTATATCAGTGTGTGGGTTGCAAATTTGTTCACAGAACACACAGTGTGACAGTGGCAAAATCAAAGTCAGACTGGCAAACAGTCACAAGTGGAGTCCCACAGGGATCAGTACTGGGTAGTTTTCTGTCCAGCATCTACTTCTCAGGAGTCCAGCCCAACAAAGAGGAACTCTGGCTGACCATGTTCACAGAGGACTGCAAACTGGGAGCTGTCATTAACTCCACATGTGATGCAGACATCCTACAGAAAGGCCTCACTGAGATGAACGTGTGGTATGGAAACCATGGCCAGAAGCTTAACACCACAAAATGCATCATCATCCCCTTTGGTAAAACACTCAGTTCCCAGTAAGTACCACATTGATGGGAGCCCAATGAACACTGTAGGCATTATAAGAGATCTGGGGACACAGATTGACAGCAACCTATCCCTCAACCATCACATTGTCACTGTGGTCAGGAAGTCCTTCTGTGTGGCACATTGCATTACCAAGGGGTTTGCATCCAGGAAGACAGAGGTAATGATCTCTGTCTACTGTTCCTCATTAGAGCACTCATTAGGTATTCTGGCCCATTTGCCATGTACCTCAGTAGACACCTGCAACAGCTGGAGAGGCCACAGAAGCACCTCACAAAGAGGTTCCTAGGCATGAAACATACATCATACACAGACAGACTCGGAATACTCCAGCTATTCTCTGTGTCATATCACCTATTTAGAGGCTATCTGTGCTTGACTTAAAAAGGAATGTTTGACACAGCTGTTTTAGACATGCTGCATATAAAGACATCCCAATCCCTCCACAGCACATACTGCAGAAACTTCTACCTCATTACCACAATCGCCACAATATGCTGGTGGGACAGGTCCTTCACCAAGAGACTGCACATTGGCCTGGAATACACTTCCCATACATGTCATGCAGAGCACCTAGCTGACCCAGTTTCACAAAAATCTTGATGAGTGGATGGGTAATAGACAGTTCAACCCCAGGAGCACTGTAGTGGTTCTACTTGATACAGACACTGGGAAGTAACATCGGGTGCCACAATGGCAGGGCCCTTCTATGGGCTAGGCTTGTAAAGGCTCCTGGGCCATTAGCCTACTACACACTTATGAACCTATAAGGGGAATTAAATCAGCAGAACTGATAAAGTAGGGCAATGGGTGTTAAAGTTAACAAAATATGTTGTCCTACAAACAGACACACTTTGACACACACTTATACGCACACACATATTTGCCAGATATGAGAGTAGAACCCCTACCTAACTAGTTGTTTGTACCATACGGTTACATAGTTATTGCACGTGCCACAGAGCTTAAGGGGCTGAGGCTTGACAAAATGAACTTCTAAGATGAGTGATATCTGCAGGACTGCCAAAGTGGGCAAGGGGAAGTGTACTGTGTTTGACTGGACCTAAAAGCTTTAACTTGTAAACACACAGTTTGACATTTCCCATGACTGAGATTAGAACTCCTACCTAACTAGTTATTTATACTATAATGTTACATAGTTATCACATGTGCCACAGAGCGTATAGGGCTGAAGCTTGATGAAAGGGACTTCGAAGGTGAGTGATATCTGCAGGACTAGTAAAGTGGGAAAGGTGAAGTATATTGGGTTGGAATGGACCCAAAAGCTTTAACTTGTAAACACACACACGCACAGCTTGACATTTGCCAGAACTGAAATTAGAACTCCTACCTAACTAGTTATTTGTGCAATAATGTTACACCATTATTGCATGTTCCACAGAGCTTATGGGACTGAGGCCTGATGAAAGGGACTTCTAAGGTGAGTGATATCTGCAGGACTGCTAAAGTGGGAAAAGAGAAGTATACTGGGTTGAAATGGACTCAAAGGCTTTAACTTGTAAACACACACACTCACACACACACACACAGACAGTTTGACATTTGCCAGGACTGGGATTAGAACTTCTGCCTAACTAGTTATTTGTACTATAGGGTTACGCAGTTATTGCATGTGCCACATAGATTATGGGGCTGAGGCCTGACGAAACAGACTTCAAAGGTAATTGATATCTACAAGACTGCTAAAGTAGGGAAAGGGGAAGTGTACTGGGTTTGAATGGACCCAAAACCTTTAACATGTAAACACACACACACCCACTTATTTGACATTTGCCATGACCGAGATTAAAACTCCTACCTAACTAGTTATTTGTACTACAGTGTTACACAGTTATCACACATGCCACAAAGGTTATAGGGCTGAGGCCTGACAAAAGGTACTTCTGTGGTGACAGACATCTCCAGGATTACTAATGTAGGGCAATGGGAAGTGCACTGGGTGGGGAAGGCCTGTTCATTCCTAGATCCTACTGCCATTTCTCTAAGTGTATGAGCATGCCCAGTGTGACCTTCTATAGTAAATGTGGGACTCCATTCCAGGAATTATTGTATTCCAGTCCAGTTTGTTTTGTGCTACAGCCATACCTCTCAACCTGTTGGTGCAAGATATCTGAGCACAGCCTATCAAAATGGGAGGACAATGTGCCATGTGGTGATTGTGACTAATTCTCTCAGTAATATATGGATTGCTAGGGTTACAGGACTTGTTTTAGCAGACATCTGACATATATGCTGTTTGACACTGTCATGTATTGTTTCAGTACCTTGTGACATACCTCCTGAGATCATCACAGTGATTTACCAAAGGAATACAGGGTGGATGATGCACACACCAAAATTATGGGCCAAATGTTATGCATACCTGCACAATCCAGCCTGTTAAGAGGTGTGCCTACAAGCAATTGACTGCTGGAGCTGTGGAAACAGTCCAGCACCTTGGTGATATATTAAAATGGTGGAATCTCTGTTCATTTCTGTTCTGGACAGGTCTGATTTCCAGTCCACAGTTGGGTTATATAAGTCAGACAGGATCAGGGTGACAGGCAGACTCCAGATAGATTTGTAGGGGATAAGATATGGGGGGTATCCTTGTTCAGATATGTTTACCTATATCTACCAATGCTTTGCATAGGGGTCTGCTCAAAGGTTGACTGCACTTGGAGGGTCTTGTGTGTGTCAGACTGTTTGACCTCATTTTGCTTGGCTGTCCACATTTTGGGGTCAGGATGTTGCATAGGATGAGTGCTCAGGGAAGGGTGTGTTACTCCCCATGGCTGTGGGCCATCATTCTGTGGATGCAGACATGCCACCATCTTCCAGGGTAAGGACTGCCTGCAATGAGTGCATTTCCATGTTTATACTCCTAGCCCTGCCTGTCGACTGTACAGAGTATCACAGAATGTCTACATTCACAACTCATATATCTTGTTGGTTATGCAAACAAGTGTGGTTGTCAAGGAAAAGTGTTTTGCAAGTTACTCATGGTTGATGTCAGATGTTACTGACATTTGACATTGCAGTTTCTGACTTCATACCCATCAGACATTCCATGCTACTACAATCATTTTTTTCTACTTTATTACATTATTAGAGCAGTATTTCAAAGATGTCCTTGGACCTTTTTTACCCTGTTATACATGGCTTTGGCAAGATTTCTGGCTCTCTGCCACTGGCAGCTTTTCCCCTAGCATTTAGCAGCATGGCCTTTCTTTGTCTTTTTTAGACTGTGTTATGTTGCTGTTATGGACCCCATGACACTCCCTAACAGGGCACTGTGAGTGAGGCATGGGCATTTGCCACAGGCCTGTAGGTCAGATGTGACAGATGCAGGCCATCTGTTGCAAGGCAGTGCATTCTGATATGTTCCCAGGCTACCTGCAGTGGACAACCCTGAGATGTCACCAGTAAGTTGACTGTGGGTGTTGACTTGAAGTAAAAAACAAGTACCGAACCTATATGGGTGGGCAAAAACCTCTGTTATTAAACAAAATAGAAAGTAATAAAAAGTAAGAAAGTAACAAAACAGAAAGGGATGAACAGAAATGGATCATGCTCTTGAATGCAGACAAACTGCCTGGTTTAAATGGTGTTTCTAGTCTTAAACCTTTTTTGAAAGCATGCCCGCTTAAACATTAATTTTGTTTTTAAACTTAGTTTTTATCCATATTGTTTCCCTTGTATTTATAACAATTGTTGCATTGTTTGTGTGTGCATACTTTTTAATTATTTCATCAGATTTGCATATGATAGTTGATTGGTTTTGCTTTCTTTTTAAACTCATGTCTTTCTATTTGTTTATTAGTCTGAAGAAGAGATAGCGTTATCGCAAAAGCACTCATTTTTTTATTACTTTCTATTTTGTTTAATAAACAGAGGTTTTTGCCCAGCCATGTTGTTTCGCTACTTGTTTTTTACTTCAAGTTTTCACAGTTTTCTTGTACCGCACCTTGCACCTGTTCCTGTGTATTTTTGTCTTTTTGTGACTGTGGGTGTTACTGATAATTGTTTTCTGTTTGTGTTGAGCCATCACTCTAGTTGATGGCTGGATGCTGCTTAAGGCTAGGGACATGTTACTGCACTTCTACGGGACTATAAGGAGGTGACATATCTGTACATATTACACATTTAAAAAGACTGTGCTGATATTTGCTTACCATTTTGGTCCCATTTAGCATAGTGGTGTTCTGTATCTTTCAGACTACAGGCATAACAGTATCTACCACAGGTCAGATTGTTCTGGCATAGACATTTCCAGTTTCAGGCTTCTTACCTTTCAAAGCCATACTGCAACTGCCAGACCTGCTGTGATATCACTGTGTAAAAGTCTGTGGGTGGGGATTTCATGATGTTGCCATGTGGGGGCCTTTGCCAGGCATTTCTGCATGGTTTTCTACAGATGATCTGCTGGGTGAGGCTGGGGTTGGGTATGGGACCCCTACTTTGACATCCATGCATGTGACCTATGACCCCCCCCCCAGTTATTTGGCTCACCACATATACTGCAGTGGTATTTGTCAACTAGGGTGATACTGCATGGTGTGGGTAGTCCAGCACTGGGAATACACTTCCTGCTGTCCCTCAGAGCTATCAGTTGTCTGTTGCTATCCCAGTAAGCAACCCCATTCCCTTGCATGCTTGAATCAGTACAATAGATATGTATCAGAACATTCCACTCCATTCATTAATTTTGTTATGGAGACTGACTTACTTTGTGCCTGAGGCTGTTGTGAGGATGGTGCTTGAGGGGTGACTATGTCAGATGCACACAGTACACTGCCTATACATGGTAAGGTATAGGTGGTGTGTTTGACATCCATTTTACTGTGTGTGCAAGTCAGAGAGAGAGAGATCAGTCCCTTGTGCCCTACAGTGTCAGTGTATGTGCTATGCATTGCCTCTTTGCCAAGGCCAAGGCATACTGGGCATGTCTCCATCTGCCTATAGGGGCAGGATCAGGATGTTCCTCCTCCGAGTCCCTCTGTGCCAGTGGAGACCTTAAATGCAACAAAGTGCACTGATATCAATTAAAACCGGTTTCAGCTATCCAGCCTTCATCAGTGAAAAAGCATTTGTGGTGCCAAATAATTCATGAATATTTATAGAAACTGCCAACCAATGGAAACATGGTTTAGTCCATCCCAAACACAAATTTGCAGTCACATTCAAATCACTGTATAGCCTTAATGTAATAGAGGCATTATAAACTTACTAATAGTACATCATATGTCTGATAAAGATTTCCGCCGAAAATACAGCATGTAAAAATATATAAAGTTTTATGTTGTACATAAATTTAATATTATACAGACCCCTAATGTGAAGTTCCTTAAAGTTGCATCCAAAGTATTGTCATACACTGTAAGCAAAGTGAAAGATCCACAGAAACTTATAAACATGAGGTATATTAATATACAGTCTTTTATCAAAATAACACTAAAGTGTAAATATATGATGTCATTTTATCACAAAAATATAATATATCACTAAAACATTGGATATTCAAAACCAGATACATGACTATACATAATAAACAGCCTCAACAAAAAATGCAATTTTAGTCAACCAATAGGGTTTAACAATGGTACGTAATATTGAGACCCACATGATAATCTAACAAATATATTTTTTTTATCAAAAAACATATGATATTAAAATACATTAACGTATGGCAAGATATATTAAACAGCCCAATAGGTAGATTCTGTTGCCATCCACCAATAGGCTTTAACCATGGCAGCATACAAATATAAGGCCCTCATTGTTATCTAGCACATATATACAAATAATATTTTATTTGAAATATATCAACATGCATAGATAAGGCATGAACAATAACAATTGTATAATAAGCCACATGGATGAAGGGCCCATATCTTAGTTCTATAAACATAATTCATAACTATATATCATATATATATATATATATATATATATATATATATATATATATATATATATATATATATATTCTTCCTGGATTTTAAACATGTCTTGTATGTATTATGGTTCCAGCATGTGTTATCCCATTTACCTTTTACAAAAATATATTATAGGTGGTCATTAAGACCCGGGGGAAATAATGCCCCAAGGTGAATCATCCAATAATTTTCTTTGTGGTTCAAAATACTGTGCCAACCCTGTTGATTGCTCCTGTCACCAGTAATTTTATCTATAATCATGAACATAAATCTAGCATTGGTATGTTTCAAATCTATCTTTGAACAGGTAGACTATATATACTTGATAGGGCTGTTATTTGGGCCTGTCACTTAAGAGACCAAACTCAAACTGATATTTTTATATACTTTTATTCATTTTTTGACATGTTTTGAGTGCATTTATGGTTGTATAGTGTTATCTTTTGGTATAGGAACCTACTCAAACTACTTAATACATACATACACAAAACAGTTGAAAACTGTTATATAACAAAAGTTTGATATAGTGCATGTATCTAAATCCATTCAGTTATTATGAATATCATATAGTAATATTGTTCTATATATTCCATTAACAATCAAGGATATTGCTGTTACTAATAAACCAATCATACAGGGAAGAGTGAGATATCTCAAGATCTAGAGACGGGTCTATATGATTACACCAGAAAAGAATATGTGATTGTGGTTAATCCACTGTCTTCTACCTTGGTTGTTCATATTGTATAAGTTGAATAACCTATGATATATAAGCATATATCTTTTAGAAGAAGAAATTAAACCAATAAGAATATTATATAGTTGAATTGTTAGGATCCTGAAGCTATCTCCTAGTTATTTTCCTGTGCAATATTCCATGCTATATTTTGGATATGTCTTATTTTTATGGACAGAGTATCTTTATAGAACTTATGAATAACTAGAGAAGATCTTAATCCCCTGAGATTTAACTATTTTAACATCCAAATCTAAAAGACATAGGTATTGAAATTTATTGTATACAGTTTTCAGACCTGGCTTATAACTTCATGTGTTTTTTATTTGCTATACAAAAACTGATTTTCTGATACTCTATGGATAATATTGGGAATAGGAACTAACATCAAACTTATGTGCTATTAGTTTGTGCTTGTTCTCTTTTTGGATTTTGAAATGTTGTTGTTCCCTGACTGATATCCTGAATCATAGTATATCAGTTCTTTGGTATCAATGATCTACCCTTTTCCACATTTGTTTCCTTATATTAGAAATTGATTAATAAGTGGATGATTCAGTTGGCAGCTTGATCAATATTTCTCGGCCTAATATACTGATTTGGCCAATTTATTTTATAATTTAGATACCAACAAATATAAATGGATTTGGAAAAAAATTGTTCAAGGATTATGTGCCGATCGGGATGACATAAGGTGTCTTTGGGATAGACAACATCTCAGGCAGTAATCTGAATGACACTATTAACAATCCATCAGATGGCTGTGATGTGGCTTTCAATAATTTAAGTAAGGGTTTAAAAAACCTTAGAGCCAATATTTGGCACCTTAGATTATTTCATGCATATATCAATAGGGATATGGCCCCTAGGGGTCTGAGAATACGTTTACAGCCATTGGTTGGTAGATCTGAAGAGAGACTAACCACAGAATGGAACACAGCTTTACAACAAGCATCCATGATGTTTGTCAAAATTCTTGCCTCATATTATGAGAGAATGTTTGATATTAACTTGTCGGAAGTCAAAGTAGTCTGTGAGGAATGTAAGAAATATGAATCATTATCTATATATGAAGGCTTAGTGACCAAGCTGTCAAAGGAATTGGCAAACTATGAGAAACAAACAAGGGAGAGGAAAATTAAAAAATTCAACAGGGATATCACTGATTACCAAAGGGGACACCCATTTGAATCACATAGGTCAGTTAGATTTATGGATACCAGCCAGGGGATGGCAAGGGGCAGAACTAGAAAGAGACCTAGGTCCATTCTTAAATCTAATGATAGATCTTTTGCCAGCACATCTGGGGAGGAATCCTCCTACATGGACAATGAAAGTGTCCAGCCCCAGGAGTCACCTATGCGCAAAAAGTCCAACTTGGCACACCCTTTAGATGTAGAAAAAGGTGGTGCGGTGGCCACAAACATAAACATGGGAAGCAGAACAGATTCTGTAGAGGGATTTATACAAACACTGTTGAGATAACTGACAATGAATACACAAATGTTTTGAATTTGTCAGATGTTGCAATCATAACATTGCTATATTACCAGCAGATAAAGGAGGACGGTTGTGGTTATGAACATGGGTTACTATTTGAATGAAGGTAAGGAACAGCTTTCAAATACCAGATGTTACATGCATATGCCCATTGATCCAAACCCTAACTTTAAAAAAGAGATAGACACTTTCCTGAGGTTGTCAGAAGAAGAAGGAATCATTACTAATAAGACAGTCAAACATTTATTAGTAACAGATCCCCAAAAACAGATTTTATATCTGCTTCCAAAAATACACAAATCCATTCTCAAACCACCTGGAAGATCCATTGTGTCTGGTATTGGTTCCCTTACAGAACCTCTATCAGTGTTCTTGACACAATATTTGAAACCATTACTTACAGTGGTCAGGGCCCAATTGCAGGACACAATGCAGTTTCTCCAAATCATTGAAGATATTCAATTGGAACCACACTGGCTTATGTGCACTTTAGATGTTAAATCTTTATACACCAGCATACCTCACTGGGCGGGTTTACAGGCACTTCAATACTGGTTGGGACAATCAGGTTTATATCCACCAGGATTCAATACACTACTTGTGTGTATGGCTGAACATGTGCTAAACAAGAATGTTTTCTACTTTCAAGGGGAGTGTTATTGGCAACTTCAAGGTACTACTATGGGGGCATCCTTTGCCCCTATATATGCAGATCTTTTTATTACATACTTTGAAGAGTGCATGATTTACAACCCACTACATAATCTATATATGGTTGAAATTGATATATGCCGCAGATATTTGGATGATTGCTGGATGGTGTGGCATGCAGATTCTATATATTTGCAAGAGTTTGTGGAATATTTGAATGACAACATATGGGGTATAGAGTTTACAGTAACATATAACTCAGACATCATTGACTTTTTGGATGTTACGGTTTATAGGAATGATGATCATACCCTAAGTATTAAGACATATAGGAAATACCCACAATATAACACCTTGCTCCATGCTTCTAGCATGCACCCATGCCACACCATCTGCAACATACAAAAATCTCAATTTCTGCGGATTAAACGCATTACTTCATCTCAAAATGATTCTGAGGAAGTGAAATTGGATCTCCAGAATAGATTTTTGGAAAGGGAATATAACAAATCTGATATAATTACAGCTAGTACATGGTCTGCAAATCAGGATAGGAATATGTTATTACAATACAAAAAACATAAAACTACAGGGATGGAGCCTACACTGAGGTTTGTTACTACATATGGACATAATCATAATGTAATCAGAAACATTTTGGATTCTAATTGGAACATACTCTTAGCAAATGAAGAATTAAGAAACATTTTGGGACCTAAATGTCAGTTCTCATATAGACGGGGCAAGACGCTAGGTGCCCTGTTCTCCCACTATAAACACAAAGAAAGTGGGGGCGCAATTTATAAACAGATGACCATGACTGGAGACCGACTTTTGGGTACTTTTCCATGTGGGCATTGTGGATCTTGTAACCAGGTTAGTAAACTCAAACAATTCACTATTGGCAATACAAGTAGAGTATATGATCTAAGAGCCTTTGGTAACTGCAGCAGTAGCTGGGTTGTGTACTTAGCTACTTGTCAATGTTCAGCATTCTATGTAGGGCAAACATCAAGATCACTCAGAGTAAGAATGAGTGAACATAAAAGTGACATCAAAAACAAAAAAGAGACTAATGCTCACTATAGACACACTTTGAAACATACCAATGCTAGATTTATGTTCATGATTATAGATAAAATTACTGGTGACAGGAGCAATCAACAGGGTTGGCATAGTATTTTGAAACATAAAGAAAAATATTGGATGATTCACCTTGGAGCATTATTTCCCCCGGGCCTTAATGACCACCTATAATATATTTTTGTAAAAGGTAAATGGGATAACACATGCTGGAACCATAATACATACAAGACATGTTTAAAATCCATACATATATATATATATATATATATATATATATATATATATATATATATATATATATATACATATATATATAGGTTTACTATCAAATGGTCGATTGCCACTCCATCGAACGTCGGATGGTCGACACCGGAAGGCCGAACTGTTTTATCGAAACCAATCTCGAAATGGGTTCCACCATGGGTCGAGGTAGGGGAGACGTCAGGAATACGACTACCACGCATCTCTACCTCAACCCATGGTAATACCGTTCCTAGATTGATATTTCGACTTCGACATTCGATATATCCGACCTTCCGATGTCGACAATCCGACGTTCGATGGAGTGGCAATCGACCTTTTGATAGTAAACCATATATATATATATATATATATATGTATATATATATATATATATATATATATGATATATAGTTATGAATTATGTTTATAGAACTAAGATATGGGCCCTTCATCCATGTGGCTTATTATACAATTGTTATTGTTCATGCCTTATCTATGCATGTTGATATATTTCAAATAAAATATTATTTGTATATATGTGCTAGATAACGATGATGGCCTTATATTTGTATGCTGCCATGGTTAAAGCCTATTGGTGGATGGCAACAGAATCTACCTATTGGGCTGTTTAATATATCTTGCCATACGTTAATGTATTTTAATATCATATGTTTTTTGATAAAAAAATATATTTGTTAGATTATCATGTGGGTCTCAATATTACATAACATTGTTAAACCCTACTGGTTGACTAAAATTGCATTTTTTGTTGAGGCTGTCTATTATGTATAGTCATGTATCTGGTATTGAATATCCAATGTTTTAGTGATATATTATATATTTTGTGATAAAATGATATCATATATTTACACTTTAGTGTTATTTTGATAAAAGACTGTATATTAATATACCTCATGTTTATAAGTTTCTGTGGATCTTTCACTTTGCTTACAGTGTATGACAATACTTTGGATGCAACTTTAAGGAACTTCTCATTAGGGGTCTGTATAATATTAAATTTATGTACAACATAAAACCTTATATAGTTTTACATGCTGTATTTTGGTGGAAATCTGTATCAGACATATGATGTACTATTAGTAAGTTTATAATGCCTCTATTACATTAAGGCTATACAGTGATTTGAATGTGACTGCAAATTTGTATTTGGGATGGACTAAACCATGTTTCCATTGATTGGCAGTTTCTATAAATATTCATGAATTATTTGGCACCACAAATGCTTTTTCACTGATGAAGGCTGGATAGCCGAAACTGGTTTGAATTGATATCAGTGCACTTTGTTGCATTTATGCTCAAATAAATGTCTATTTTAGTTTCAAAGTGTTTATATGCTGCAAATGCTGGCCACTGATGTTGTACTATGTAATGGTATGGCTGAGCATACCGTATCTGCAAGGCATTTGGTTTCTAGTCCAGTGGAGACCTTGGCAATGGTGGGGGGCTGTGTGGCCCTTCCCCATTTTGTTCCTGCTTCAACTGTTTCCGCAAGATCATATTGTGTAGCATGACACATACTATGAACATGTGTGCATATGTGGCTGGAGAGTACTGCGAGTCTCCTCCGGACATATCAAGGCAGCAGAACCGTGACTTGAACATCCCAAACACACGCTCTATAATGATCCTGTTTGTGTGTGTGCCTCATTATGGCATTCTTGTGTGAGTGTGTGTGCATTTCTGATGGGTGTCATCATCCACGGCTCCAGTGCATAGCCAGCATCCCCCACCAGTTGGCCATATGGGATGTCCCCACTGGCAAATGCCCGGTACAGCTGTGAAGAATGTCAGATGTGGGAGTCGTGATAGCTTCCAGGGCTGCCAGCACACACATTCATGATAATTCCCTGGCCTGGCAGTTGATGGATTGGAACCCCTTGTGGTTTAGGTAGACCCTACCCTGGTCACCGTGTGGTGCTTTGATGTGGAGGTGCTTGCAGTCTATGGCACCCAGTACATCCGGGTATTCTGCTACACAATGGAAGAAATGCATATTGCTGGGCATCACCTCATGGGTGCTGGGGGAGTAAATGTGCTCAGCAGCATGTAGTCGCATGGCATCCAGGAACTGGTGGAGTATCCTGGACTCAGATGCCTGTGAGACCCCCATGGTATCCCCAGTTGGTCTCTGGAAATTACCTGTGGCTAGTATTCTTAAGGCTACACATACCTTGGTATCCACTGGGATGGGTTCCCTTCTGTTGGTTCTGAGTCTGAGGCGAGGCCGGCATAGCTCAATAAGTTACTGAAGTATGTCCCTGTCCACCCTGTAGTTCTCTACTATCTCTAGATCATGTAGCCTCTGGTAGGTTACCCTGGGTCTGAACACTCTTTCCTCTTCCTTGGTCTAAGTTGGTTGTCAGCATTATCCTCCTCACCACCCTCAGTCTCTAGCACATACTGATAGATCAGAGCAACAGCAGCCCCTAACATGTTTTGTTAGTTTTGTCAGTTTAAAATTCCCCCACATGTGTACGTCAGTGGTGTAGACTTTGTGGGAAAAAACAGACTTAAAAGTGTTTGCATAGTTTATAGTAGTGTGCTGGGCTGCTGCCTGTGTAATTTGATTCTGATACATTCCACCTGCCAGTTATGGTAGTTCTCCTTGATTGCCTTCCTTCTGCAGTTTTCCCTTCCCATTTCCTCCCCATTCAAGCCCTGATGTGCGCCATGCATTCCCGGTGCTCAAATGTAAACATTTCTGCTATCCTCTGTGCTTTTTTCTTTTTTTTTTTTTTTTTTTAGTTTTAAGCCTGGTGCGTGTTGCACACACCTGTTTAGCTAAAGTAAGCACTTCTAAGCAGAACTGCCCCTCCTTGGACACGAACATGCTCTGCATTTCATGGAATAGGAAACTACAGCCTCAGACACACACACGGGCCACTGAGCTTCAGTGTACTTACAGCAAGCATGACGCACACCCTTTTCATGTTAGCTGCTCCTCCTGTCTACACCATGGTGTTATAGAACCTACACGGTGAGGTGCAGTCTGACACTTAAAAGACATTTGTGAGTCAGTATAAATCCCCTCATTTGCATACACCACTGCCTTACTCCTGAATTGCTACACTTACACTGACTGAGCCTTTCCCCTTAGCAACCACTATTCTCTGGTATTGTTTCATTCTGCACGCCATTGACTATAATGGCAAACTGCAGATTTCTCTCAAAATTGATTTTTCCCCCTTATTTTATTTTCAGCATGATCCCGTTTGCACACTGCTGCCCTATGCTTAAACGGCCGAGATCGGCCAAAAAAAAAAAAAAAGTTTTATTTTAAAAAAATGAAAACTATTTTGCATGCCAATGGCCATATATTTGGCTATTGGCATGCCTAATAAATGGAATACATGCTTTATTTGAGGCTGTCATGCCTCGGTTTTCTTATTTGCAGAAATGTATTCAGCTAGTAACTGAATACATTTCTGCAGGTTACACTATTCCTGCATGAACACCTGCTTGCTGAATTGAAATTCACCTCATTTGAATGGTTTTCACCAGCAAATGAGGTAATTAGCATAAGGGGAGGAATAGTGTAGGAGCACTCGTGCACGTCCTGAGAACTCTATACTGAATCGCTCAGCGGACATATTGAGTGCAGCAGATCCTACACTATTCCTGCATGTCGTGCAGGGCTTAATGAATCCCAGGGAGAGTCAATTCAGTAAACCAAGTTAAACTTAATTTATTTAAACAAACTTAGAAAAGAGACAAAGATAACAACTAATAATGTCAAAGCTTTCTACATTAAGCAGGGCCAAGAAAGACAGCTGGGTAATCAAGGATAGTTTATTTCAGTGGATCAAACAAATCCTCTCAAGCTACGGGTAATTTAAATGAGCTAAGGATCTGATTTCTACCCACCATTCCTTCCATCCAGACTCACAACTGGCGTTCAATGTCTAGAGCAACTCCACAAATAGCTACAGCCACACATGGAGTTTACTAAGCAAGGGGGGAAGTAGATGGCCTTTCTTACAACATTATCAAGTAACAAATTAGTTAATATTGACCTACCAATACCCACACTACCACTCCAGGAGTATCTAGAATGAAATCCCAATCCAGTAGTAAGCGGGATATTTGGGATTCCCAAATTGCATAAAGGCCTTGATGATGTTAAATTCAGGCCAATAGTGGATGGCAAATGAAGCAAGACATGCTTCATGAGTCACTATCTGGATTATTATATGCAAAAAGGTCTAGGTACCTTTGGATATATTACCAAGGATAACTATTACTGACAACACCATGTTAGTTACAATTGATGTTTGTAATCTATTTTCGGTTATTCCACATGAAATTGGATTAAGTTGGTTAGAGTGTCAACTGATAAAGATGGGCCTGTATGATCAAGACCAAGTGAATGTATTTATCACCCTGATGGAAGCAGTATTATACAATAATTTCTTGTATTTCGAAGGGCATTTTTATAAACAAGTTACTGGCACAGCGATGGGAGACACTTGTGCCCCTATTTATGCCTATTACATAATGTCATTTTGGGAACAGGAATATGTATTTCAAAGCGCCCATAACAAATACATTAAACAATACGCGTGTTTCCTGGATGATATTTTTATTGTCTGGGAAGGAAATTGTGAGCAGTTGAAGGCATTTTTGAACTACATCAATAGCACAGTGGACCTTTTAAAAATTACTTATCAGTACACTGCAGAAATGATAACATATTTAGATATCAAATTGACAATAGATAGGGAATTGAAATGTTTGAAATCCAGCATCTATAGAAAAATCACCTTTTCCAATTCATATTTGGATTACAACAGCTGGCAGCCTCACCATCAGAAAAGGTCCATTGTTAAGGGTCAGATGGTGAGGGTGGTCAGGATGGTCAGTAATGACCAGGAGTTCCTTACAGAATTGGAATTTATGATCACTGTTTAAAAGAAGGGGATATCCAGAGACCCTATGTATGGATGTTATGGAAGAAATTATTCGGAAAAGGAATAATGGTATGTATAAGGTGATCCTGATAGAGGCTGCTGGGCAAGTTTCTAATCAATTGGCAGTTAATATTGATAAAGTAGAATTAAAAAATAAAGGTGAAGGTTTATTATTCGTCACTATTTATAACCAGGTTTCAGATTGGTTCATGTGGATGGTAAAGAAAAACTGGGCCATCTTACAGTTAGACAAGAATGTAGAAAGTAAGATGGGTGGCATCCCCAGGTTTGTGTTTCAGAAGGACAAATCCTTCCAAGAGATCTTGGAGAAGGGGTCCCATCCACAGCCATGTATTGCTGGGAGAATTATGGATAACTTTAAATGTGGGTGATACAGCACATGCAAACACCTTATGGAGATGGGTAAAAACATCAAAGTGAATAATTATTTTATCTCCTTAATGGGGCATTATAACTGTTACACTCAAAATGTGGTGTATTTAGCCAAATGTGAGGCATGTCCTGCATTCTATGTGGGAAAAAACTTCTAGACACTTTAGGGAAAGAATTAATGAACATGTTTTAGACATCAGGCATCTTAAATCTACAAATGCCCTTGCCAGACATATTGCTGAATATCCAGAGCATTATTTTAAATTTTGTGTAATTCAACAAATTAAAAATGATATTCAGGGTAAGATATTAGATGTCCATCTAGATATATGTGAACTCAAATGGCAACTTAGGCTGGATGCCCAAAACTATCCAGGAATTAATGATAGTGTTAGCATTGCCCCTATATTTAAGTTGAAAAATATACTGGGAAGGTAGGTGGCTAAGCTAACACCGGATTAATTTAGGTTAGTATGTCTATTTGGGGTGTCATATTTATTATTTTAGAATTATAATTCTCATATGCATGTGCTAAATGAAATGATAATAGTATTATGATTTTTATATTTATATAAAAACAAAATATTCAAAGTATTTTATCAACAATTTTATTTATATAAATAATATGGTGACTGTGTTTTTAGTAAGTTTTGAGAGAATATGGTCATGTTGCTTTAAATAATTTGGAGGGAAATTAATTGGTGTACTGGGTGGATACACATAAAAAGAAATGTATATGAGTTTTTAACTGTTCTGATGAAGTCCTGTTGTGGGGACGAAACCTAGGTCAACAACTTTGTGGAGTATCTACTTTTACAATAAAGCGTGGACTGGTTTGCTGTTACAAATTTGTGGACATTCTACTTTCATAATAGAATGTGGATTGACTGCTGTTCTCTTGGTGCTTTTTTCTTAGTATTTGTTGGTTTGGTTCCAAGTTGGTCTTGTCTTTTTTTGCATGGAGAATATGGATTCTACCACCGATATTATGGAACTTTTGAAGCAGATAAATCAGCAGTTGTTGGACACACTGCTCAAACTAAATCTTTAACTGACAAACAGCACCAAACTGGCCAAATCAATCAACTATTTGAAAGTTTGGGGGTTCCGTTAACTCAACCCACCCAGAATGTTGACAGTCTATTATCTAATGGCAATAATGCAACTATGAATACTGTCAATAGTACAAACAATGGGTCTAAAACCCTTGAAGGAAAAATAGGAGTTAACTACATAGAATGATGGAAATGTAATAAATTCAGTTTCCAAGCTGCCAATGAGATAAATGAAAAAGGTAAAAATCTTGGTAATATGTCTCTTTCCAAAAGATTAAAGCTTTTGACGTTAAATTATTTGATCTAAAGAAAATACAACTAGAAAATACATATCTTCTTAGAAACATAGAGTTGGAGCAGGTGCCAAAGGGACTGCGAATGTGGTGGTATCCGAATGGAGTGGATAATAGTACAGACATGCTCAATGATGTGCATAAACTGTTTGACAACACAGGTATTGTCCTAATTGAAATTATGGTCAAATACAATGGCATTAAAATTGAGCATTATATAACAGATCTTGAAAAGGAAAACAAGTATATAGTCAATGATCTATTATTTAACCAGTATATTACAAATGATGGCAACATTTTGGACAATATAGAAAACAGTTGTTAGGCCATCTTTACAAGAAAGCTGAATAAAATAAAAAGAGACATGACAGAATATGCAGCCGAAAGTGTTTATCCACTTTCCAGAGGTAACCGGGGTTACTGAGGCAATCAGGGGAGTTCAGCCAATGAGGAAGTAGATCGTGATGATGAAATGACAGCGGGGAAAGAAAATTTAGATTATGGTCATCAGTCATCAGACCCTTTAGACGAGGGACCCAGGTGGTTGGAGAGGTTGCACAGCAAAGGGCAAGATGCCTACAAACCAACAAGAGAAGGAGAGAGGCAGTATGTGCAGCAGGGAGCACAATGCAAAGTTTGGAATTATCCAAAGAAGGTGTACAACGGATATGCAACGAGGCGGTGATGACAAAATTTACACACAGTTCCCCTCAAGTAAGTAATGTTTTTCAGTCTCATGCAGGTCAGTTAACTGGCTTACACAAAATTGTATGTAAGGACAGGCTTGATGAGTCAACAAGCTTGAGTATCAAAGACGTTTACAACAAAAGCTTGTATAACATGGCCGCTAGTGTGCCTTTGAGGCGAACGAAGTGTGTGGAGGTGGACACATTAACTGACATTAACATTGGGTTGAATTGGACAAAAAAATAAATTTGACTGTAATTTTGAAACAATTAATCAATGGGTTCTTAATGAGAATTTAGAACCCAATGTGTGTGCAACATTTGAGTGCTTAAATGTAATTAATTCATTAGTCATCAGAAGTAGTAGTAATTGTGTGTTAAATTATGATTCAAACAGTTCCATAATTTCAAATGAAAGTTTATTGGAGTTAAGTGTTTACCCGACATCTAAAATGTTTGAAGTGGGAAGTGAATGGTTGCAGAATGAAGTGATTTTGTCCAATATAGATTCAAGCAAAAATGGGGGTGGGGGTATTCAGTTAGGTGAAGGAGTAAAGCCTTCATTATTCAACAGCACAATGTTTTTAACAACTACTGGGGTTGAAACGGAAATCGATTGTTTGGGTAATGATGCGATTTTGTCAAATATGGATCAAAATAAAAATGGGGGAGGAGGCAGTCAATTTAACCACAAAGTAGAGTTTATATAGGCACAAAGTATGGTAGATCAGCCAAGTGGTTTACTTTTTGGTGGCACAAGCCCAGCATTTGAGGATATGATTAACATTGAAAGTGTGACATCAAATGAGATTTCTGAAAAAAATCAAGAAATGTTTAATTTTAATGTTTTGAAAAATCCAGAAATAATTACTAACACTTTTGGTGATTATAAAGTATACAATCATTCAAAGATGAAACTGCACACCGGGCATGCAAATTTGCTATCAAAAGGTTTCACATTTGTACCATGTAGAAAGGGGACACTATCAACAATGCTAATTGATTTGAAACTATTTGCATGCAAAATGAATATTAGGATGTGGTTTCCTAACAAAGGGACCAATTATGAACAAAGTCATTTGGTCACACCCAGTAAATTTAATCCCCCAGCCAATCAAATAGTTGGTCTATATGAAAAAACTTGTGAGTTAAATATAAGGGAATATTTTACGAAATCAAAAAATGATAGGTACACTAATTTGGCCCAGAATGAATACAAGTTATTAAGTGAGTTAGCTGACAACAAATGGGTGTGTATAATGAGACCTGATAAAGGTAATGGTGCTGTGGTGGTTGACAAAAATAATTATATAGATGCTATGATAAGTATGTTAATGGAAGACAACTATGAGGAAAGTAGCATTAACAAAATTAATGTGGCATATATGAAGCTTGATCTAATGATTGAAGACGTGCTTTTTCAGGGGCAAATAACCAAAATAGAATGTGATTTTTTTGAGGAATCCCAATCCAGTAGTAAGCGGGATATTTGGGATTCCCAAATTGCATAAAGGCCTTGATGATGTTAAATTCAGGCCAATAGTGGATGTCAAATGAAGCAAGACATGCTTCATGAGTCACTATCTGGATTATTATATGCAAAAAGGTCTAGGTACCTTTGGATATATTACCAAGGATAACTATTACTGACAACACCATGTTAGTTACAATTGATGTTTGTAATCTACTTTCGGTTATTTCACATGAAATTGGATTAAGTTGGTTAGAGTGTCAACTGATAAAGACAGTCCTGTATGATCAACGCCAAGAGAATGTATTTATCACCCTGATGGAAGCAGTATTATACAATAATTTCTTGTATTTCGAAGGGTATTTTTATAAACAAGTTACTGGTGTAGCGACGGGGGCCACTTGTGCCCCCATTTATGCCAATTACATAATGTCCTTTTCGGAAGAGGAGTATGTATTTCAAAGTGCTCATAACAAGTGCATTAAACAATACATGCGT
Organism: Protopterus annectens; assembly: GCF_019279795.1. Taxonomy (NCBI): domain Eukaryota; kingdom Metazoa; phylum Chordata; order Ceratodontiformes; family Protopteridae; genus Protopterus; species Protopterus annectens. The sequence goes on from NC_056727.1 coordinate 804,798,733, forward strand.
TTCCTGGATGATATTTTTATCATCTGAGAAGGAAATTGTGAGCAGTTGAAAGCATTTTTGAACTACATCAATAGCACAGTGGACTTTTTAACATTTACTTATCAGTACAGTGCAGAAATGAAAACATATTTAGATATTAAATTGACAATAGATAGGGAAGTGAAATGTTTGAAATCCAGCATCTATAGAAAAATCACCTTTTCCAGTTCATATTTGGATTACAACAGCTGGAACCCTCACCATCAGAAAAGGTCCATTGTTAAGGATCAGATGTTGAGGTCAACCAGGATGGTCAGTAATGACCAGGAGTTCCTTACAGAATTGAAATTTATGATCACTATGTTTAAAAGAAGGGGATATCCAGAGAGCCTATGTATGGATGTTAGGGAAGAAATTATTCGGAAAAAGAATAATGGTATGTATAAGGTGATCCTGATAGAGGCTGCTGGGCAAGTTTCTTATCAATTGGCAGTTAATATTGATAAAGTAGAATTAAAAAATAAAGGTGAAGGTTTATTTTTCATCACTATTTTTAATCAGGATTCAGACTGGTTCATGTGGATGGTAAAGAAAAACTGGGCCATCTTACAGTTAGACAAGAATATAGAAAGTAAGATGGGTGGTGTCCCCAGGTTTGTGTTTCGGAAGGACAAACCTTCAAAGATATCTTGGAGAAGGGGTCCCATCCACAGCCATCTATTGCTGGGAGAATGATGGGTAACTTTAAATGTGGGAGATACAGCACATGCAAACACCTTATGGAGATGGGTAAAAACAACAAAGTGAATAATTATTTTATCTCCTTAATGGGGCATTATAACTGTTACATTTAAAATGTGGTGTATTTAGCCAAATGTGAGGCATGTCCTGCATTCTAAGTGGGAAAAACTTCCAGACACTTTAGGGAAAGAATTAACGGACATGTTTTGGACATCAGGCACCTTAAATCCACAAATGCCCTTGCCAGACATATTGCTGAATATCCAGAGCATTATTTTAAATTTTGTGTAATTCAACAAATTAAAATGATATTCAGGGTAAGGTATTATATGTCCATCTAGATATATGTGAACTCAAATGGCAACTTAGGCTGGATGCCCAAAACTATCCGGGAATTAAAGATAGTGTTGAAGTTAAAAAATATACTGGGAAGGTAGGTGGCTAAGCTAACACCGGATTAGTTTAGGTTAGTATGTCTATTTGGGGTGTCATATTTATTATTTTAGAATTATAATTCTCATATGCATACATTAAATGAAATGATAATAGTGTAATGAATTTTATATTTATATAAAAACAAAATATTCAGAGTATTTTATCAACAATTTTATTTATATAAATAATATGTTGAATGTATTTTTAGTAAGTTGTGAAAGAATATGGTCATGTTGCTTTAAATAATTTGGAGGGAAATTAATTGGTGTACTGGGTGGATACACATAAAAAGGAATGTGTGTGAGTTTTTAACTGTTCTGATGAAGTCCAGTTGTGGGGACGAAACCTAGGTCAACAACTTTGTGGATTATCTACTTTTACAATAAAGCGTGGACTGGTTCGCTGTTACAAATTTGTGGACATTCTACCTTTATAATAGAACGTGGATTGACTACTGTTCTCCAGGTGCTTTTTTCTTAGTATCTAGAATGTCCCAATTTTTCTTTAGAACAGTTAGCATACTGTTGTCAAAAATACACTTAATGATATGCAATACATCAACAACCTGCATTTCCACTTCCTTCAAATTGCTGCATGTTTATTAACTTTGTTTACTAGGAGAGTGCACCAGTTTGAGGCACAGTAATATATTTTACTTTACATTCACAGTATTATAACATATAATATTCATACTAGTCTACTGTACCATTTCATTCACATTGGAAATTAGAATGCTTCCTGCATTGCAGTCTTTTATGTGATATCAGCCACACATGCTCACCTACTTTAACTCACTGAAAAGAAGATTCCAAACAGTAAATGGCCCAATAATGAATTCTGAAAGACTTCACTGATCATATGTGCTTGGTCTAAGAGTTTTTCCTCACTGTAACTCTTTGTGCATTCAATAACCATATACTGATCCAATTTATTTTAAGTTTAAATTATTGAGCATACCACTATGAGGGCTTATGTCAAATGTATTGTTAGTGCATGTGAATGCTTTGGGAACTGCTGGTCCTATGTTTATGGCAGCAGGTACTTGTTTAAAGAATGGGACCAAGTTTTGAAAACAGAACAATAATCCTTTGCCAGATCCCTACTGATATTGATCTGAATACAAGATATTTTTCTTTTCTTTCTGTAACAGTTCTGTGACTGTCAATTCTATTACTTCACAGAGTGTATGTGTTAAACTGATGCAAAAAAAAACTACCTGGAGCCAAAGTGTCCCCAAACCTTTGAGTAACTTAGGACAACTGTTATATATCACCATTTGTTCTTGTGCAAATCCCTAATTTAGCAATTTGCTAAAAGGTAGTATAAGACATCCACTAGTGCAAGTTTTGATTTCATATAGAAAGTTACTCAGAATGCTATCAGGTGTCATAGAGCTGATTTCTGATTTTATTCAAGATGAGAATTGTATATTGCATATTGTGCGATGATTGCTTTTTATTTTAAAATTCTAACTCCATTTCTCTCCATTTTCTCCTCCGTTTTACATATATATTTAATCTAACACTAACTACCAAAAATGTACCTATTATTTTTAAATATTTGCTTATTACACCACAGATTCACAAATGATTATAGTTACATTGCCAATGCCTGCCCAGTTTCTAGAATTCTTGAAAAAAACTGATTTGTGTACAAATTCTGGACTTCATCACCAAATAGGATACATTTTCTGATATAGAATATGGTTTCACACTCACATGCAGTATCTTCACAGCAATTTACTATTTGATAGACCAAATGTACAATAATATAGATAAAGGTAACTTAATAGGAGCAATGTTTACAAACCTAAAACATGCATTCAAAATGTTGACCATAGTTTGTTTCTAGAAAAACTATGTAATATATTTTTTTTCAGAAGTATTACAGTGATTTAATCTCTATCTTTCTGTCTGTACCTTTACTATGCTAGCACAATATACACTCTGACAACTTGGTGCTACCTCAAAGGGGTGCTACAATCTCAATATTTGTTCTGTTATTATTCTCACTGTTCATTAACTCATTCACACCAGTGAAACTCTGGAGGTTTGAACTCTACCTTTCATTGATTGCATCCTGAGCTTTTGACCATATCAAGTTATGCCTTCACATTTCAAACAAATTTATATATCTCTGGAGTCGTAAGACTAACTAAAGAAATGTCAATGGCAATCTGTTCAGCACAAACACCTCTTTATAGTAGCAGATAAACACAGTAAATAATAATTTTGTAATATTTCAACAACTTTCAACTTATTAGTAACCACTCAAGCTATATATATATATATATATATATATATATATATATATATATATATATATATATATATATATATATATATCATCAGCAGTACATTTGTGTCATTCTGTGAACTTTCCTATGAATCTACGCAGTTCTGTGTTAGTTTTGCTGTTGAGATATTTGGAAAATATGAAAATTATAACAATATAAATAATTAGCATACAGACAAGTATTATCACTTGAGCAGCACTAGGACAGAGAACAATTATCATTGCAGTTGTGCTGCACATAGTGGAAGCTTTAAGAAGCAATCTTCCCATAGCCTGTATGTAGCCTGGTTTGGAAGTATTAAGGCTAATATAAACAGGCTATATTAGACACCCAGAGGGGTCAGAAGGATGTAAGTGCAGAAACACCTGAATGCAATCACTAGGCTGTGATGAGTTAATAACCTGCCATTCAGTACTTGAAGCTTCGAATGTATCCTATATGCAAATAAATCAGTGCATCCAAGGGATCAGTTTTACTCTCTGAAAAGAAGATTCCAAATAATACACTATAAAATCTAAACATACAAAATGACTTCAGTACAGTATAAAATTGGGTCTACGACAACCCATTTCCCGTTATGATGTTTAGGACCCACAGAGAAAATTGCCCTTACCACCCCACTATCAGAAATGTCACATTGCTAGACATCAGAAATGCCTAGGATTAATAGTGGACCAAATCCTGTCCTTTCCTTTAACAAACACATTGAACTATGGATTAGCAAAGTACAGAACCAAATTAAAGTTTTGTACAAAATATCACCTCTACTGACAATGGAGGTTTAGTCATGCAATTCCATTAACTTTACTTCTACCTTGACTTGAGTATACCCTGTCTATTATAGCATTACACTCACTGTATAATACGGGTATATTATAAACTGTAGGGAATTTGATATTTAAGCAATAATGCATGACTGGGTGTGGGTATCCCAGGATTTACCCACGATTGGTGTGGTTTGATCACGAGGGCGAAGCTATCCTTTCTTAAATAGTTTCACTGTATAGTGGCACTTTAGTGTTATTCCATTTTCTCCACTTTGTAGTGATGTAATGCATACATGTAAAACATGTATGTCCATAAGTTTGCACAGTACATCAGTACAGTGCAGTAGGGTAGACAAGGATGACAATGTCTCCACTTGCCTTTCACTTTTTAAAAGTGTGTGTACAAAAACAACGATCTTATAAGGGATGTGGTAAAATATGAGGAAAATCAGGGTTGTTCTGTAAAACTGTAAATAGTTGAGAGAAATGGTTACCAGCGATGTGATCCATCATAATGTTAGTAACCATACTCGACTCTTAAAATATAATTTGGATGGCATTAAGGAGTGTATTCCAATAGAAAGCAGACTGCTTAGAAGACTTGAGTGATCGTGGGCTATGTTTGATTTACAACGGGCAAGGTGGCTGAGTCTCCGGTCAGTGTGCACATTTTGGAATATTAATGAACTTCTATTATATAATAAGATTTACCCCTAAACTCATAACAGGCAATATCATTGTATCACCGTATAAAAAGCTGAACAATTCTCTAATGAAGCAGAGACTACTTTTTTGCTTGTCAATTTAATGTTCAAACTGCTAAATGATAGCTATTGCCTGCCAGTTAGAAACAAGTTATTTATAAGACACTCCTGGGAAAGTCTAAAAAGATTAGATTTCTCTCAGCTGCAAATGCCAGCATTTGCATTAGCAGCTTCTGTGAAAGCATTTGTAAAATAGCCCCTGCCCTGACTGCCTGGAGGTCTTATCTCATAAAGTGCAAAATAATGACAAGATGCATGATTTTGGGAAGGACTAGAAGCACACAAAGCTGTTACATATAAGTACAACAATTTAAGTGAGACAGAATGTGCCACTTTTGAACATACTGGCTACTCTGTCCAACTGTATATTAGCTTAAAGCCTGCTGGGCTACCCTACAGCCTCTCTAAATGCATACCTGAATATACTATCGTACTATGACAATACTTCTTTTAATATACACTCTCAAGTCTTAAAATATGCCTTGTTTGATCTACAAAGAATGAGGTAAAGCGCCTTGAAAATATCAACTCTACAATTTGACTTATGGTTTATGATGCACAGCTGTGAATCTGCCCTCTTCTCAAAGGCCATCAGAAAATCTAAACAGTCCCATCACAGTATTGAATCAGCACAAAATGCATTACCACACAGAATTTAATTCAATGCTTCATTAGACATTATAAAATTAATCTCCACTCACATTTTGACCAGAAAAAATATTTATCATAGATAGGACCGCTTCTGTGTCTTCAGGCTGTTGTCACTTTTCAATGAGTGACTGATTTAAAATTGTCTTACAGTATTCATTGCTTTTCAGTACAGAAAGAAAAGATGAGGGCATGTTTATGCATGTGTATTCCACAAATGCTATCTATATTTTTTATAAAAGAATTACTTTGAATCTGAAGCGACATATTTACTTGTATGCATCTGAAGGTACAAAGTCTGCCGATGTACATTAACAAGCTTTAAGCACTGTCTCCTCTTAACAAAAAAGGAGACTCCACCAGAGGCAGTAAGCATAGCTAACAAAATTATAAGCATTAAAATGCAAAATAATGTGAAGAAATGTTGTTTGCATTTGACTCCATCCATCCATCTATCAGCATTCCACTGTACAGGTGTGTATGTGTTATTCTGTCCAGCTGTCATACATTAGGATAATACCCTTGCTGTTTTTTCCATTGGGTGAGTTTAATTTTGAAAATAATTCTGTAGCAAGTTCATAGGTTCATAGCTAGGTATTAGGCTATTGGCCCAAGGGCCTAAGTAAGCCTAGTCAACAAGGTTCACTGGCTTATGCCATCCAAGAAAGTTAATTTCCTGTGCCTCTGTTGAGCAGAGCCACAGAAGTGATCCCCGGGGTGTATTTCCTATTTCCCATCCACTCATTAAGATTTTTCTTGAAGAGTGCTAATGAGGAACTTTGCTTGACATAGATGGGTAGCCTATTCCAGAGTATAGGAAATCTCTGGGACAGGAATCTATCCCTCCAGCATGTCCTGTTTATTGTGGTGACAAGGTTTAGGTCCCTAGAGCGTGTGGCTTGGAGGGATTGGGATTTCTTTAGATGTAGCATGTCCAACAGCTCTGGGTTTAACATAGCTTTATATGTTAGGCAGAGATCTCCTCGGAGTAGGCGATATGCTACACAGTAAAGTTGGAGTTTTTGAGATGGTCAGTGTAGGGTATCTGTTTGAGGCCAGTAATCCTCTTTGTGAGGTACTTCTGTGACCTTTCCAGCTGCTGCAGATGTCTTGTGAGGTACATTCCAAAAGGGGTGTTCTACTCTATAATTGGTCTAATGAGTGCCGAGTAGAGGGGGACAATGACTTCTTTTTTCCTGGATGAAAACCCTTTTGTGATGAGGTGTGCCACATAGAAGGATTTCCTGACTACTGTGGTGATGGGATTATCAAAGGAGAGACTACTGTCCACCTGTGTCCCAAGGTCTCTTATCACACATTCAGCATTAAGTAGACTGCCGCTTATGTGGTAGTTCCTGGGTACAGAGTTTTTAACAAAGGGGATGACAATGCACTTTTCGGCATTGAGCTTAAGGCCATGCCTCTGACACCAGGCATCTGTCTCACTGAGGCCCTTCTGTAGGATGTCCACATCATTTGGGGACTCGACTATGGCTCCTATTTTGCAGTCATCTGCAAACTTCATTAGCCAGAGACTTTTGGTGTTAGCCTGTACTTCAGAGAAGTAGATACCAAACAGGAGAGGTCCCAGGACAGAACCCTGTGGTACTCCACTTGTCACTGGATTGAAGTCAGATTTGGAGTCTGCAACTTTTATAGTGTGGGTTCTGTCAGTTAACCAGTTGGCAATCCATTTTGTGATGTAGGGATTTATACCTAGTTTATTGAGTTTAGCTATAATTCTAGAATAGGGGATGGTGTTGAACACCTTGGTGAGGTCAAGACAGGCTGTGTGGACCACCTTAGCCTCATCTATGGCTTTAGTGACTGCCTCAAAGAAGTTGATCAGGTTCAGAAATCATGATTTGCCTTTCACAAACACGAACTGGGTGAGGTCCAGAGTTTGGAGGTTACCAATGTCTTTGTTTATGAGTTCCATGATGATTCGTTCCATAGCCACCAGGCTTGTCAGGCTAATAGGGTGATAGTTCCCAGGATCAGTGGTGGCTCCCCCTCTGTGGAGTGGGATAACTGTTGCTGTGTGCCATTCAGTGGGCACAAAGCCTGATGCGAGACTATGATTGAACATGGTGATTAGGTAGGTAGCCAGTTCGTTCTGAAGTTCATGTAAAATGCAGCCTGGGATGTTATCTGGTCCCATGGATGCTGTGTTTTTGGTTTTAGAAAGTGCAGCTTTTACCTGCATAGATGTGATTATCAGGACTTTGCATTCTTCCTGTATAGATGTGGGCCCTTTAGGGGGTGATAGGGGGTAAAGTTAGCATTGAACCTATCTGCCAGGATGTTGGCAATATCAATTGGTTCTGTAATTTTCATGCTGTTGTGCTGTAACTCAGAGCAGATCTGGGTGTTGCCATTGAGATTCTTGAAATAGCTATAGAATGCTTTGTGGTTGCCCTTAGAATCAGTCGCGATTTTGTTTTTGTAGCTAGCTTTGGAGGATCTTATAAGGGATCTCAGCTTCTTCCTGAGGCTGACCAGGGAGATCTTCCACTTATGAGATTTTACTCTCTTTTGCAACAGTTTCTTCCTTCTCTTGTAGAGTTTGTTTATGGCAGGGGACCACTAGATTGGCTTCCTTTTTTTTGGAGGATAGCATCTTGGTTCTGTTTGGGATAGAATGATCCATGCACTCGTGTAAGTGCTTATAGAGTGCATTTGTGTAGAATTCAGCAGTCGTAACTGCATTGTCCATCTGCATGGGTGTCATGAAGTTCACCACTTCTGTCTTAAGAAGCAAGAAGATGGCTTTGGAGAAATGTTTTTACCGTGGTTTCCTTAATGGTGGGTGGGGGGCGGGATGTGGATATCTAGGCTGATTAGCTTATGGTCGGATCTGACCAACGAGGAGTTGACATTAGGTGTGGAACACTGGTCATTCGTGTTGGTAATGACTAGGTCTAAGATATTGTTGCCCCTGGTGGGAGTGTGGATAAGTTGATCCAGGGCATTGGAATTTATGAATTCCAAAAAGCGTTGAGCGAAGGAGTTGGTACATGAGTAGTTTTCCCAATTAATGGTTGGATAGTTGAAATCACCCATTCGTTGAACCCTAATATTTTCCGGTATATCAAGAAAAGAGGAGTGGAAATCCTGTGGCATGGTGGGGGATCTGTAGCTAGCTACAATTTGGATTGCAGTTTTGCCCAGAGTTAGTTTCACTTGGATAACCTCGGATGCATTATGCTGCGCAACTAGCCTGGAGGTGTGGATATCCTTAATGAATATGGACATACCTCCACCTTTGGTGTTCTGGTCCAGGTTAGAATGCCGAAAAGTGTGGTATGAGTTATAGCCTGGTAATGCAGGGGTGCTCTCTAGAGCCTTGAACCAGGTCTCAGTCACTGCACAGATATCGATGTTCTCCATTTTAAGGAGTGCCTCGAGTGAGTGCATTTTGAGATTTAGACTTCTAGCATTCAGTAGCATTACCCTCAGTTTTTGCTTGCCTGTTCCTGTTATGGTGGTGAATTTCTCATTTGAACCTTGCCTAAAAAGGAACTAGAGGGGCGACAAGACCCTTAGCCAGTATGCAGAATCCCAGGGGCAACATGTGCAGGCCATCTCTGATAAAACATCGTGGTCTGTCGACCATGTCTTTCCAGGCAGACAGATACTGGATCCCCTTAGAATAACACCAGAAGCTTAGCCAATTGTTGAAGTCAATCATTTTGTCCTTGTACTGCGGTATCATTCTGGGCAATGGCAGGATGCTACTCAGGGCTAGGGTCATACCTGCCTGGGCTACAAGATTGGAGAGCTCCTCCATGTCTCTTTTCATGTAGTCCAGGGAGGTACATCTCAGGATGTTCACACCAACATGGATAATGACAGAGTCGTATTTGCACTTGTTGTGGATTGGCCTGAGTGCATGGGTTATGTGATGGATCCTGGCACCCAACAGGCAGCTGACAGTAACCTTCTCCTTGTTTAGCCTGATGAGTGGGACATCAGTGTGCCTGACTATAGAGTCACCTAAGACTAATGTGATGGGTATGTTGTTTTGCCTTATGGGATGTGGTTTATTGGTACACTGAGTCAGCTGGCTATGTGTCATTTGGGTTGTGTTGGGGGGGGGTGGAGGATGCTCGTGTTTCTGCTTTGGAGGTCTCTGTTGCTTGAGCAGATTATTATTGAGAGCCTCCGCAAATGTTTTTCGTGTTTCTATGTGTGGATTTTGGTGGTGTAGGTTTAGTGGAACTATGCGATGAGTGTGGTGTGGTGCTAGTGTTTACCTTCTCATCTTGACTGTCAAGTTCAGTCTTGGTTGGAGAGAGCTTTACCTCCAGTTTGACTAGATAAGTGCATCTCTCACAGGTTGTGGTGTTGGGTGTTAGGAGGAAAGGGTTGTCTGTGTACATGAGGCAATTGCTACATTGCCCCAAGATGCCCAGATTCATCAGATAGACAAGAGAGAACACTGGGAGCTGACCCTTGGGCATGCCTGAATGAAAAACTACTTTCCTCTAGACAAGTGAGAAAAGTGAGTATAAGAGCTGTTTTTCTCTAAGCAAGTGAGGAAAGTAAGTACAAAAACTGTTTTCCTCTAGGTAAAGAGGAAGGTTAAGTGCTGTAGTAATTTGTAGCTTATTTAGTGCATGGGACTGCGGTGGTGGTGCTGCGGTCGCCTCACAGTTAGACATTGCCCGTTCAATTCTCAGTTAGAGCATCTTCTGTGTGGAGACATGCATGAATGGGTGTTCCTTCATTGAAGGTTGTGTGTTAGGCCTGGCAAGCCAGCACATAAAAATCTACTGCCAATCATTAGCGGACTGGAGTTTTGCTGTGGCGACCCCTAACCGGGAAAAGCCGAAAGACACAAACAAACAAAAATGTCTTGCATTGTTCAAGGTAGAAAAACTTCAAAGGCTTTTTCTCCTTTTCTCTACAGAGGTGTGAATATAGAGTTAGTATATTTAATTCATGGAGTTGCAAGGGTACAGACCGGGAGTGCAAGGGAGGCTTGTCTTCCTGCACAAAATATTCATTTATTTATTTTAGGTTTTTCAACTCACCATTTTCAAATTCTATCTTTTGAGGAAGAGAGTCAAAAAATGGTGTATCAGTGGATAATATGTAAACATAGTGAAGCAGGTCCTTGATGTAATATGTTTATCTATGCAGCATCATGCTTTCTATATTGTATGTTTTATTTGTGCTGTTGTGTGTCACTATGTCAGTGCTATCATACTATTGCTCTTCTCTGTCTGTCCCTCAGTAATATTTACTTGAATAATTTCACCTACATTGGGAGGCATACTGACCAGTTTGCTTGTCATTGCATATCAGCTGATTGTATTACCACTTAGTGTACTGGCTGTGCCAGTTACTGATGATGACAAAATTCAAAGTACATTATAACAATATTATGCTTTTGCCTTTCTCCTCTCACATAGTGTATTTATGATGCAACTAAATGCAGCTCTGGAAAGAATTACACATTTCAGCCATTTAGGCTTTAATTGTCATATCTAGCAGTTACAATACACCGGGAAAGATTTTCTTAAACAAGTACCATACAAATCTCAAAAGAAAAAAAAAAAATATATATATATATATATATATATATATATATATATATATATATATATATATATTCCTCAGAATTCATTAAACTCTGAGTAGGGTCTAAGCAGAGCCTACACAGAGTGTATCTGTGACTGCAATGGTGGTCAGAGTCCATTACCGAGCAGTTCATATTAATGAGACGTGGTATGCCAAAGCTAGGTTTTGGGGCTTGCAACAGTATTGTCAGCCATGAAACCTTGCAAACAAACATGGATATCGAGCCCATGTAAAGGAGAGCACATATGGTCCGTGGAATTGTACGGTGACAGAATGATCACCAAGGTTGTCTCTTAGAGCAAGGAATAGGGACAAAATACATGAATTATTTGGGGGCAAAGGATAACAGGTAGGGACCATACCTCTCAAGATCTTGGTATGAGAAATCTAGACAAAACATGACATAATGTGGGGACAAAGGCATAAATATAGGGACACATTTTAAATATTGCTCCTATAAACATAGAAAGTTGCTAGAATAACAGAATGTGTGTTAGCATGCATTTTTCTGAAGGACATGAAGTCTGAAACTCAAAGGCATGTCGTTATTTATTGCCTTTGATCACCAGGGCTGTCTCTTACATCAAGAAATAGGGACAAAAGGCATAAATAATGTGGGGACAAAGGATGGTAAGTAGGGACCATGCCTCTCAAGCTCTTGGCACAAGAAATCTGGACAAAACATGACATAATATGGGGACAAAGGCAGAAATATAGGGTCACATTTTAAATATTGCTCTTATAAAAATAGGAAGGCACTACAATAACAGAATTTGTGTTAGCATGCATTTTCTGAAGAACCTGAAGTCTGAAACTCAAAAGCATGTCATTATTTAGTGCCTTCAATTATCAGATCATACTAGTGATTTATCAGAAAACCGTAAATTTTATGAGGAACAGACCAAAAATAAGAGGCCAAAATCTGGACAGTCTGTGAAAATCTGACGAGTTGTGAGATATGTTATGGATAAATATTGCTCTTACAAATATAGAAAGTTGTTAGAATGACAGGTTTTGCATTCCCATGAATTTTCAGAAGGGTATGAAGTCTGAGACTCAAATGTCCGCACTATTTTCTGACTTCAACCCTCAATACTTAACATTGATTTGCCAGGAAAAGAAAATTGAATGACAAATACACTAAACATATGACACAAAATCTGGACATTCCGCAAAACTCTGTACAGTTGGCACGTATGGCTGTACAAATAGCTGTCATTCTGTTAGCATGCATTTTCTGAAGGAAGTGAAGTCTGAAACTCAAAGGCACAGAGGCCAACTTAATGACAGGACAAATAACCAGTAATAGGGACATATATGACAATAGATGTCACATGGGAATGTGTTTGAATATAACACTCTCAACCTCTTAGAATGAGAAATGTGGATAAAGCCATAAAAATGAGGGGAAAAGGGCCAGAAATAGGGGCATATTGTTAATATTCCTTGTCCAAAGTTATAAAGTTGATGGAATATATAGGTTGCACATTAGCATGAACTTTCTGAAGAGCATGAAGTTTGAAACTCAAATGTCAGCCATCAGTTATTGACATGACAATGATTTGCCAGGAAAACAACATGTTATCAGGAAAAGATGGTAAATAAGAGACAAAAACTGGACATTCTGCACAGATCAGTACAGCTGAGAGTTACATTTCCAAATGTTTGTAATACTGAGTCATTATAATCTAGCGGTCATCCCAGTGATATGGCAGGAAGCCACATTTTCAATGAGGAAAGCTTCTGGACATCCTGGAAATAACTGGACAGTTGAGCAGTATGAATGTGACGTATATGGTCCAAACACATTAAAGGACAGCGTACCTACAGTGCAGAGTATTGTGATATCCCATTCCTGACATTCTGTACTGAAGCTGTGTAAATGATCTGTAATGGGACATGGACTGCCATGTAAAATGGTTACTCAGGAGAAGTGTGTGTATTGAATAGGGATGCACAGATGAATTGTAGGAATGAATACAGGGAAAGAGTACAGGTGAAATCCCCGCACATACAGCAGAGGACAGCATGTCAATTGAAGATGGGTGTAGCAGCAACACAAAGCACTTATCTATATGGTACAGTATGAGCTGTTCAGTGAAAATGTGTTGTCTGTGACTGTTATACAAGGTGACCTAACAATGAAGAGGATGTCTGTGTGAGATAAGCATCCTTATGTGAATAATGCAGAGGACATCTATCAGGGATCTGACATACAACTGAGGTTGCGTGCATATTGTGAAGCTGTGCAAACTGATATGCCAGAATATGAGTGTACTCTCAGCAGATGTCTCCAGCATGGTGGCCATAGGTAAAGGATCATGGCATACATTACAATAGCTGAACACAATCATGGACAACATCTGAATAATACCACCCACTAATCCCATGCCTCTGATATATGTGATGTGGAGTGATAGATGAGCTTGCACACACACTTTGGACAACTAGTATCATAAATCCACACTCTATGAGGGTAAGCATGCACACTATCCTGGTACTTTAATATCTGCAGGAGGTGTTAAGAGGGACACTGCTATACCTGCATGTGACATTATGGATACTACAGGTTAGTTGCTTGTGTGCATGGCACATATCTATGGCACAATTCACACTGTCACAAATGATATACATGCCATTAATGTTGTCAAACACCTATGTATGCAGTGTGTGCATAAGGTGAACAGGTAGCACACATGCACTTGATTGGTGTTCCACACCATCAGACATTTATATTCCAAAGAAAGAATACCTATGTATGGGCAATTAAGTGTGTGACAGTGCACTGCGACAAAAGTGGTACACTTCAGTGACACATCACTGGAATATGTGTAGGGAGGTACATGGAGAAGGGTACATTGTACTCAGTTATTGGTGTGATGAAGGCTGGTAACCATGACGTTAGTATGCCCTCTGATGTGTAGGTCCTGCACATACCCAGTGTTGCATTCAAAGGAGTAGTCAGCACTGTGACCACATGCTGCTGGATATACCACTTACCATCTATCCCAGGGCATGGGTCACACACCTATTGGTCTGATTATATGGTGTGATGTTCACATTATACTTGGGTGTTGTGTCTGTTTCTTGATTCAACACATCCCTCCATGTGTCTTTTCAATGCAGGTATTGTCATGGGTCTGGCAACAGTCTGTTTTGATACTGTGTGTATTATACTAATATCACAGTTGGAGTCAAAGATTACCCACAAACTTTAGTCCTTCGGGTAGCTGTTTGGACACAGGATATGTATGTCATCTCTGATATCCATAACTTAACTAAGGGGCAGCCAAGAGCCTAGCAGACACACAGTTGTACTGACCTGATCAGTGGACCTGAGATATATGTGATGTCACACATTTCAGCATAGTGAGATAGTACATATGTCATACACTGGTCTTACCATTTGGTGATATAGTTGTATATGGCCACATATTGACAGTGTTGACTGAATACCACAGTGTGACTTTTTGTCAAATGCCTTCACCTGTTCAAATTGCACAAGATGATACTGCTGTCATCATGCTTGCCCTCAATGACCTCTTTGAGGACATCTATTAGATGTAATAGACCTGATATAGCAGTAACAGCTCACAAAGGTCTGTTGCATACACCTGCAATATTACTAGTATACATATAGAAGAGGTCCATGATGACATGTTAGTCTACCTCACAGTCGAGGAGAGTCAGGATGTCTCTATACATGCATGCATCAGGTGTTGTTCCCCTAGTGCAGGTGGATGCATATTTATGTACACCCTTGTACGGGAACATAGGCTATGTTGAGGGTGTGCTGAACTGTGTATTCTACTGTATCAGGAAAGTGTATCTGCTGAGTCATGACATAGGTGATCTGTGATGTTGTCACAGCACATTTATTTTATGTGATAGGTTTGGAGGAAGGTAAGACAGTGCATACTGCCTATTGTGATCTGGCCTAGGGTTCTGCCACAATCACACATGCAGGTATCATTGAGAAAACCCACAAGTTGGGGATTAAACCTTACATCCGTTGATGGGTAAACAACTGGCTCACTGACAAAACACATCATGTGACAGTTGTTGAATCAATCTGTACTAGTAGAGCTGTTGCCATTATCAAACCACAGACATCTGTGCTTGGCCCTTCACTGTTTGCACTGCATTTTTAGACAGTTCAGGCTAAAGTATATGTCCTTTGGCTTACCAGGTTTGCTGATTCTTGCATATTGTGTGCAATCATTAAGTCCACTAACAGTGATAACATAGAATAGGAAGAGCTAACGCACACAACTGAAGGGTGACAAAGGCAAATGATCTACAAATAAATGCAGAAATGCAATGTGTGTTTGCAATGTTGTCCACCTGAAAAAGTGGTGTTCCATGTTAATCACAGCATTGACAACAGTCCTGCTGTGAAGAAACTGAGTGATGCAAGCACTGTGAACACATTTAGATAGCAATCTGAACTTTGACCACCAAGTGTCAAAACTGTTATTTAAAGCCTTTGTTGTGCAGATCATAAGTCGTGCCATTATATTCACATCTTAGGATTGTATGAGAGCATTGTAGTCAAACTGCATTATAGCAATAATACAGTATAATGCTCATTTTTACATGTACCTCACCAGAGACATGTAGCAGCTGGAAAGACCACAGGGATTTCTCACCAAGAAAAAAACAGGGCCTACACACCATGCCATGATGTATGCAGATAAATTAAAAGCCATGTCACTGTAACCTTTATTGTATAGGATGACGTGACCTTTGCCTGAACCCCAGACCAGTTTCTGACCCTGCCAGGTGGCAGTTCTGCATATCCAAAAATGTAATATAGCTGATGACATCAGCAGTGTCTATTGAGGACAAAATAGCAGTGTCCCACATGATTGTGTAAAAGGCTTCCTGTAATGTCAAGCAACTGCTCAAAGACCCCCCCCCCCAACCCAGTTGAGTGTAGTGAGTATGTACACAGACTACAGACACAGAACTTTACACAAATTCCACAGCTCATATGTGACTTGGAATGTGTCAGGCAACACTTTCTAGCAAATGATATCAGCAATGTCTGATGAGAAGAATATGGTAAGAACAGTGATCCATATGCTGGTTTAAAAGGTTCCCTATAATGTCAAGGAACAGCTCACACACACACACACACACACACACACACACACACACACACACACACACACACACTCACGTGTGCGCACACACACACACACACGCACACATGCACACACGCACACACACACACACACACACACACACACACACACACACACACACACATACACACACATACAGTTCTGATGAAGCTTGCCATTTAGCAAGTGAAAGCGCTTAACCTTTTTGGATTATTCTGTGTTTCGTTTAATAAAATTACAGTCAATGTGGCTGAAGTTTCGCTGGTTTTTGAAGACATTTGTCTTATTTGTTCCACTGGCTATCAAAAAAATTTATTTAACTGCTGAGAGTTTGGCTGTGGATATAGCTATATCAGGGGGATCCCTTCAGTACAGTCCCCATACTTGTGCTGATATTTTCACTGTCCGTGCTATCCTTCACAACATTATATTGAGAAGACAGCTTAAACAGGAACACCAAGGGGAAGGGCTACACATCCCACCACCACTGGCAAGGTCACCAAAGCTACACACAAGTGAGGAGTCAGAGGGACACCACCAGCCGCTGTGGGTGTTGGTAAATGTAGGCATGCACAACATGCCCTTGCCCTGGAAAAGAGGCAATGGATAGCACACATGCTCACCATCTGTGGGGTTACAACTTTTATCCTAAACACATATATACAGTAAAATTGGTGCCAGGCAATGATCACAACCCTTACTTCGCAATTTATTGGCTGTGTACTGCTAGCATCACACAGAGTCATCTCCAGGTTTAAACACTTGTAACTGATGGACTATCAAGGTAAGTGTTGAACCTGGAATAGGAAAACAACTGGTTATGAATACAAATGAATGGCAGATCCTTGCATACAGTTACTTGCTAATCCACTTAAGTAGAAGGTGGGTGAGTTTTAAAGCAATGTCATCAATATGTGACAGCACTGACTTATGTCAATAGATGGGTTCTCTATCAACTAGTTGGTCACATGCATCAAAGATACACACAATACAAAAACCTGTAAGTAAACAGTACAATTTTCAAAAGAGCATAAGAAACACATACATAGTAAGCACTCAGTCAGCTATACATCCTGTGCATCAGACAAAAGACTTATGCATCCCTGAATCCAAAAGATAGAAAATCAAGGATATGTCACAGTTATCATCCCTTACACAGGGTGCTGTGTGCATGTGTTGGGGGGTGGCAGGAGGCCAAGGCTGACACAAAAGGTAGTGAGTGTGTATGAGTAAGAAAGACAAGCAGGCAGAAATGTAGATAAATTATCAAATGGCCACTGAGACAGAATGAGCTATAAGCCTCACGAATGACAAATGGACCTGTTATGTGTGTGTGTGTGTGTGTGTGTGTGTGTGTGTGTGTGTGTGTGTGTGTGTGTGTGTGTGTGTGTGTGTGTCTGTATGGGCACAAAGGGTGAAACGTGTCTGCAAGAACACAGCCAAGTTCTGTGCTAGCTCTACATCCTGGCATGTCAGACAGGTGTGAGCTGTGCATGATAGAGATAATAGTTCCTTAGCGTCACTCCTGACAGAGAACTGACTCTGCCAGGAATTGAACTGGCACGTCCATGCCCATGCTCAGATGAGTTGCTGCTACCTGAATGTGACTGATGTTTGCTGGATGAGCTTTCCTCAGTAGTAAGCCCAGGACCATGATCCCATAGCCTATCATGTCTGTGTGTGGACAGCTCAATCACCGATGGAGCATTGGAAGCAGTGTCACTACTGGATTGTCATCAGGCATGGCTCTGTTGGCTAACACCAGATGATGCTGCTGACCTATGTCCACATGGATGCTGGCCCTCACCCAGCAGACATTCCATTGCAGACACCATCATGTCATTCACCTGATCATTTGAATTAGCAACATTGTGGAGGAACTCATGTACATCAGCCTGTGCCATATCTATAACCTTGAGCTTGTCATCAGAGGCCCTAGTGGAACATCCTTGCACCTTCATGATGGCCTTAAACATATGTTGAGTGGTACATAATGACACACCAGGATCAAGTGGAGGGTGGACAGCAGACTTCCTCTGAGCACCTGTAAAAACCCTCCTGCATCACACCTCATGCACACTTTGGCTATGGCCAGAATCAATTGGCACTGAAGCTGCAGTAATCACAGTACCCTGATCAAGTCTGTCACCGTTCACCTGTCCAATATCTGAGGGCTCAGTGGAATAGGTATGCATGGACCTACTGAGTCTCCCTGAGGGAAATACAGGGAATAGCTGAATGTCAATTTCAGTGTCAAATTCAATCTTTGCAGCCCCCCAACTGTGCCTCTGTTTGGCCACCATCATCTTCAGAGTCTACCAATACTCTGACATCAGGTGGTTAGAGTCCTACACTTCTACTGTCTAGATCACCTGTGATAATAAGCAATAAACACAAGAATGAAATTAATATTATACTAAATATTTAAACCAATTTATATGATAGCAAACTAACACTAACACTGGTCGCACTATAGCAGATGGTACAGCAATACACACACTCCATCCACCTCACACATACAGATAAATGCATGTATCTGACAAATGGTCATCAATAATCAAAGAAAAACTTTTGTCTAACCATGTGCAGATGGCTCCACACGTGGTAGAGAGGATGGTCCTGGAAGAAATTAATCTAGGTAAGGAAGCAAATTAAACATCACAATTGCAATAACACAGGGGGACAGTGAATACACAGTTTTGCTTATATGTCCATTAAGACTAGTTTTAACTGAAACTTGGCTGACACTTCCACCCACAGCCTATGTGTAATGAACAAATTTGTCATTAAGTCTCTTAATTTATCAGTAGGTTCATAAAAGATCCACAGGAAGTATTACCTGAAATTTTCTATATTTTATTAAACAAGCAACACTTAAAACTTTTTATACGTAAGTTCCTCCTGGCACATGTCTGTCTTCCCAGACACAACAGCACTGATCTCAATCACTCTACAAAAGCACTGTGTCCCACGCCTGGAACAAGCGCGCCACAAATATTTGAAATATCAAATACAATAACAGCTTCAAAATAGAACTGAAAAACTACCTTACAAACTCAAGCTCCTACCCTTGCCAGAAAACTACCTAACCCCCCCACTTTCAACCTTTCTTTACCCTAAAACTTATAGCTCATGGCAT
Organism: Protopterus annectens; assembly: GCF_019279795.1. Taxonomy (NCBI): domain Eukaryota; kingdom Metazoa; phylum Chordata; order Ceratodontiformes; family Protopteridae; genus Protopterus; species Protopterus annectens. The sequence goes on from NC_056727.1 coordinate 804,818,214, forward strand.
ATAGATTGAACAATTTCTATTAGCTATCAGCTGCTTCATTGTACATATATTTCATGTAAATAGCAATCACTTCCTTGCTACATCACCGATCTAGATCATTTTCTGTAATACAATATAATGCCAAGATGGATATTAACTGGTTGCTCTTGACTTACGTAGGTATTTCATCTTGTTACCTAAGTCTATCTCTGCTCTTTATAACTTACCATTTGACCTGTAAACACTTATGCAGCTGTCAATGTTCAATTTATATAATCATGATTTTATGTAATTTTTTTGTTTGTGCAGTCTTGAAATTATGTCATTTTTTGGAGATTTTCTCCTCGGGTCTCCACTGAAAATGTGCTTTTGGCTCAGTTGGACTAACCTGGTTAACAGATGGCTGGCACATAAATAAATAAATTAATAACATTGATGTGCAGTTTCCGCTAAGCTCTCTGGATCTCTGGCAGTGGACAGGAATACTTTATTTGGTATCAGTGGTGGCTTGGTAGCAGCCCCTCCCACCCCGTGGCCAGCTGTTCATGGGTAACTGCAACTACACTAATCCAGACTGATGAAATCATATCTATGGCCCTATGATGCACTTCATGATAAGTCCTGGTGCGACCCCCTATGGCATTGACATCATTGACTATCTGGTTCCAAATCTGCATTCTGGCAGCCCTATCCACACATCCTCTCTCAAGTAGAAAGGTGCTGTGGCTCCTGAGCACCTACATTATCACAGCATTTTCAGAGTCATTGAAAGGGGGCTTATGTTGATTTGTATGCTTGGGTGCCATAATCCTATGTGACATAAAACAGAAAAGGATACAACACATTAATATCATATAAGTAAATTCCTTTTTGTGCCACATCATACTCACACACAAAAATGTTTGGTCCAAAACAAGAAATACCACTTTAGTAATGTATTGTTTCCCACTGAAATAGCAGGATGACTACATATTTTCAAGAGAAAAACCTCTTGAAACACAACTTTTATTGTTGCAACACACAAATGGTATATGGCTTTCCCACTCCCAAAACAAGTGACTGAAAGTTTGTACAAACCAAGGAATACCACATAAGTCAATTGTTAAATATGCTTCCAACACAGTGCTCACAATGTGTACACATTTACAGCAGAAAATTCAGTTTTATATGATTGCCTGTCACCTCTCACTGTGTCCACCATTTCTCTGGAGGTGTCTCTGGGCCATCTTAGAAATACAACTCCCTGTGTCAGTGGCATAGTACATTAAATTTCCCTGAAATAACATAGAAGATTGTAAGATAATTTAAACAATAGCACTTGTGAGGAAAGTTTGCCAACAGTGAACTATAAGAAGCGCATGCAGATAAAAGTTCTATTTTCTACTGCATATATGTAATTTGCTTTGTAACCTGTTACAAATTCTAGAATATACAAACATAACTTAACAAAATTAGAAGCCTTCTCTGCAGAGAAATCAAAAGGAAAGCAATATTTTGTTTTTTCCAAATACACAAGTCACCTCACCTTCAAGTTCCCCAGCTACACTGTTAATTTTTTACAATGGAGATTCAGGCTTCTGAGCACAGTGAAGATGCAAATGAGGTGTGAACTCATTAGAATTGCCGAATCCCAAACTTCTGACTTCTTGTAGCAGGTGTAAACATAGTATAGGCACTACCTTAATGTTGGTTGCTAATGGATTGTAACTGTGAATGATTAGTGGGATGGAGAAGGAAGACACAACAGGCATTCAGACTACCCTACCTACATTGGGTGTGTGACTCAAGATACACTTACAAAGCATAGAAGTAACTTTAGCAAGCATTTAAATGGAAGTAACAGGACACATTTACCATTTTTGTTCACTATTTACCAAATTCTCCTGCCTTTGCTGAAAAATGTTTTTTACTATTATGTATTTTTATCACACATTTAAAGGACAGTTATACAAAATGCACTACAGATTGCATGTCTGACAGTACAGCACAAATAACGGAAGAATGAACACAATACAAAGAGAATACAGAGCTGCATTGGTGCAAACATAGTCATAAATGGTTAAATAATCACTCATCACACTAAATATGTAAGCCATACATGTAAAAACAAATGAGAGTGTACATGTATATATTTCTTGCTAATACTGTGGAGGAAATGGAAATTGCTTGCATGCACAAGATTTGCTTTCCTGCTGCAAAGCTGCTTCTGTGACAAAAATAGATAAAACACTCCTAGGGTGTTTTGTAGGTTCCTTGGTATGATAGTTCATATCCACAGTTGTGTAAAAATATGTAACATGTTAAAATGTATTTTGTAATTGCTTTTTAATATTAATATTTGCCCAGCATGTGGCTTAGCACAAATATGATGAAACATATAATTATTTTAAAATTAATAGAAGTTGCTTCTATGACAATGACAGCATAAATTAGAGCTGTGTGTCAATTGTGTGTGTAGCAGGCCTAGTACACACAATAAAGTACATATGATATGCAGATCATGGTACAAGTCCCACGTTTTTCTTTTAATGATAAAATTAATAAATGCTTTTTACAATAATAATGCATATGTACAAAGCTGAAGATAGCCTAGCATTCATGTCTGTGGAAAAATGCTTTTACAATAATAATAATACTTATGTACAAAGCTGAAGATAGCCTACCATTCATGTCTGTGGCCCATTTGAAAGCACACACTTCCCCAGACTAGTGTATTTATAATGCAGTCTATGTAGCCTTAATGATCATCACAAAACATTTATTTCAGTATGACAAAAAACATGTTGTACTGTACACTGCATGTGTAAACTTTTCTATAGTGTATCAGTGTGTCAGTACTGCAGTCATTTTCTTAATTTAGTCCTGGTGGCCATCGTGGATGTACACACAATCTCGCAGAACAAGTTTACCCATAGATAAACTTGTCTGCATGTCTAAACGTGTTTGTGCTGTGCGATGTGTGACATGCATATGCAATTATCATTGCTGCTCATCGTGCAAAAGCATAAACTCCATGTAGGTTTCGCACTAAGCTTGCACAGAGTTTATTGAATCCTCCTGTATATGTTCATGTTTCCAAAAACGTGAATGTAAAAGAAAAATGTAAATGTACATTTATGCAGGAAAGCAAGCCCCCTTGCACCCCCATACTCCTCTGAAAATTATATATACAATTCCAACACTGCACTACAGTGGAAAAAGGGTAAATTTCCTGTTAAAGCATGTCTATGTTGGTACATATATATATATATATATATATATATATATATATATATATATATATATATATATATATATATATATATATATATATCTATATATGGGTCTATATTATAAACATGAAAGCTATAAACAGCGAATGCATGGACAATGACACATAAAGGTCAATGTACAACAAGAATGAAATGCGTAATCAGTGAAAATGAAAACACCGAACATATTTCGTCAACCAACAGCGTCATGCAGGTAAGCTCAAACTAACTAAATAAACTTAAATTAACACACTTTTGCAAGGGGGCAAGCCATCCTGCACCTCCCATGTTGGTGGCTATGCCCCCACACCCTCCCTACTTAAATATACCAACTCCGAGACAGCACAACAGTAGGGAAAAGGATATATTTCCTCATCCCCACGATCACCCTGCTGGCCAAGCAAATGTGTTTGGCGTTTTCATTTTTGCTGATTAAGTATTTTGCTCTTTTTATACATCGACCTTTATGTGTCGATATAGATATATTCGCTATTTTGAGTTTTGGGTTTATAATATAGACCCATATATATATATATATATATATATATATATATATATATATATATATATATATATATATATATATGTATAGAGAGTTTGCAGGGGGTGTGGGGGGGGGGAGCAGTCCCCAGCTTGGGAGTGCAGGGAGGCTTGCTTTTTTGTTTTATATTCCAGTTTTTAGAAACTCGATCATATGATCTGAACCACATGAATTTTGAGTTTATGAAAACTCGATAATGTGATAAAAATCAATATATATATATATATATATATATATATATGTGTGTGTGTGTGTGTGTGTGTGTGTGTGTGTGTGTAATCTCTCTCTCTCTATAAATATATATATATGGGTCCATGTCATATGGTCGACTGTTCATTTGACTGAAAGTTCATTTGGTCGACAGTTCATTTGATCGACAAGCATTTGCCCCCTTCCCCAATGTTGTGCGACCCTGGAGTTGTTATATATAGTTGGGGGGGGTGTGGGGGGCACAGCCCCCCACATTGGGGGGTGTGGTGGCAAAGCCCCCCACCTATAATTCTTGTCGATCAAATGAACTGTCAACCAAATGAACTTTCAGTCAAATGAACAGTCGACCATATGACATGGACCCATATATATATATATATATATATATATATATATATATATATATATATATATATATATATATATATATATATATATATATATATATATATATATATATATATGTTTGTGTGTGTGTGTGTGTGTGTGTGTGTGTGTGTGTGTGTAATATATGGGTCTACTTTGTTTCATTGAATCTCATTTCACTGTATGTCATTTCACCCCGATCACATCTCTAAAAACTCAAATTACTGAAAACTCATTTCACTGAATCTCATTTAATTGAATTGCAGTTAGTATATATGGCACTGTCTAGAGTACTGCAAGGTAAGTAAAAGATATATGCCCTTTTCCCACTGTAGTGCGATTCTGGAGTTAGTATATATAGTTAGGGGGTGGGGGGCACAGACCCTCCTCTTTGAGGGGTTTGGGGGCATAACCCCTCACTTAGTTTGAGTACATTTTGTCTTCTGGAGAGAGTTAGTCATTGGTGTTGCAACTATGCATGTCTGTTGTTTAAAATGTATTGTTTTGAAGATCTTGGTAAAATGCAATATAAAACAAACAAGTATATATATATATATATATATATATATATATATATATATATATATCTGTGTTACTTGATCAAAATTTCACAATCTTGAACAAGAAATGTGGAAAACGTACCTTAAGTGTAAGTGCACTACATTGAAAGTACACCTTTGCAAAAGCCGATTCAAAAGAAACTTCTTTAAACTTTATTTTGCAGGGGAGAAAGCCCCCCTGCACCCCCCATGTGTGAAGCTGTGCCCCCCACACCCTCCCAACTTAAATATACTAACTCAGAGATCCCGCGACAGTGTGGAAAAGGATATATTTTCTTATTCCCACTGTAATGTGCTTAGGTGAATCGGCTTTTGCAAAAGTGCACTGTTGATGTAGTGCACTTTGGCTTAAGTGGGTTCGATCTTCTGTTTGTCGAAAAAGTGTGTTTTCGACAAAGAGAAGTAGACCCTATATATTATATATATATTTTATATATATATATATATATATATATATATATATATATATATATATATATATATATATATATATATATATATATACGGATCTACTTTCTATCAACAAAAATAAGATTCATCGAATTGCATTTACCCACTCACTATCCACCAAAACTGCCTTTTAATGAAACAATGAACTGCCAAATTCCTTTCCCTGGGAAACTTGACCAGCATGGTGAACTGTGCCCTCTCTCCATGTAGTGCAATCCTGGAGTTTTTATCTTTAAGTAGAGGGGTATGGTGGGTGAAGCCCCTCACATGGGTGGTGGAGGGTGGGGCAAACCCCCACTTTGGTGGGCTCCGTGTCTTAACGTTGTGTGTTGTTTGGTTGGTGGGAAAGGAATTCGGCAGTTCATTGTTTCATTAAAAGGCAGTTACGTTGTATAGTGAGCGGGTAAGTGCATTTCGATGGATCATACTTTCGTTGATAGAAAATAGATCCATGTATACATCTATATATATATATATATATATATATATATATATATATATATATATATATATATATGGAGATAGAGAAAGAGATTCTTTTTTTCTTCTTTTGCTTTTAAGTATTGCATACATATGAACCACATGTTTACAGCAGTACAGAAAAGATAGTCCTGCACATTCATTGGTGCAATTTCTGAGCATGAGCTCAGATTAAAAAAAAGTAGTTGAACTAGACGAGTAGTGGAATATGAATTAGCAATTCACCAAGAATAAAGAAAATAGGAAGTAATTAATTATTAATATAGGGTAGACTCAAAATACCGTCATTTCAGGCATAGATGATCTCTACCATCTAAGTGATGTAGTTTTCATTGTCTAAGGTGTAGAAATGTGTCTAAGGGTAGTATTTATAGTTTTTATGGAAGTGAACAGGGGTATTTGTGGTGGTTGTAAGCAGGTGCAGGTAAGGTGCGATTCAAAGACATAAGCTTCACCCATAGTCAATAGTTGCAAAGTTATAAAGAAATTCATATGCAAATGAGTATATAATGAGATGTAAAAGAAAAGTGTACAAAAGATGTAACATAAATATATAAGTGAGGCTTCCTTTCTGCCTTCTGTAATTTAGAGTTGCCTTTTGGTGTGCAAGCTCAAAGTGTGCATTTCCCTTGTAATAAGCAAATCTGCACCTTTTCAGCTTTTCGATCACTTTGCAACTAATGAACATACCCAGCTTTGTGGCTATTATTACTGCATCCTACTTTCAACTGCTTGTTTTTGTGACACCATAACCCAATGCTTTGAGCAGTGCTTTGCATCTTTGGAGAAGATACAAGAGAGAATACCTCATTTCAACTTTGCAGAACAAGAAATGTTTTATAGATTTGGAGTGGACAAGGAGATCATGAGGGCTTTGTTGAATTTGTGATGCTCCAAACTTGAACTGTGAGAATGCATGGCTTCCTATTCTGTTTGATGCAAATGTATGTATATCCCTGACTGTACTTGTGAAAGAGACCTTTTAGAGACAAGCTGGGGACACAGCTATTTCACAGGCTACTGCCTTTGGAATACTACAGCAGTTATTCAATATACTTGGTCCATGAGGATGAACATATCTATTTCCCACTGTCATCACAGGATTGAGTCAATACCATGCATGCTTTCTACAGAATGGCATGCATTCTTAAGGAGCTTGGTGCAACAGATTGTACTCCTGTTGCTATTAGAGCCCCATCTGGACCACTGATTGAGAGGTACCACAATAGGCAGGGTTACTATTCCATCAAATAACTGGTATTGAGTGATGCATATGGTTGTGACAGCAACATATCAGCTCAGCATCTTGGCAATATCCATTATTCCCAAATATGGCACATATGTTCACTGCATCACCATTTGCTGTATGGTAAGATTCCTCATGGTCAAATCGTTGGTAAATGGACAGCATATAATTTTGTTCCCCATACATATTTCTATATATAGTCACATAGATTGTAATGACTAACTACCCTATCATCACGGGGCCTCTACTTTTTTATTTTAAGGTAATACAAGCTAGCCACTCAAACCTTGGCTAATGACATCATTCCATTACCTGCAGGGAGTTGCAGATGAGTACTTCAGCACCACCCTATCCCAGATGCAGATTGTCTTAAAATTAGTGTTTGGTCTGTTTAAAGCCCATTTCTACTGCTTGGCTAAATTGCAGGCGCCTTTAGTATGACCCTGTTACTGTATGTACAATGTTCACACCATATGCATTATGCATAACATAATCCTCTGTTGATGTGGTGCACAACTGCCACAACCAGTGATTGATAGGGGCAGCAGAGTTCCAGTTATCCTTTGTCCCACTGAGTACAGTGATGTTGGCCAGATGACAGCAGCAGCATATCACTCTCTACAGAAGGCTCATGTACATTCTACATACAGTGACAGGGTCATACATGGGCGAGCAGGCAAAGTGGAGGCATCTGCTCCACAACTATGGGTCATCACATTCACTTTGTGACACTGCAAAGTCACAATGGTAGCAGATGGTGCAAGCATTGTTTTCTGTGGGCTTTACTGAGTACTGCATGGTCATCTCACACTATGCATCAAGCATTACTCCATATCATACAGAAATGTGTTGTTCATATAGATATAGCCATCTTCATTTGCACAGTGTTTAATGGTTAGAGACATAAGTGCTAATTACGCTGTCAGGGTCGGAAAAAAATTAGCAGTGCATGTGAAGTACTGTGAATAGATATTCCTGAATAATTGAGTTGTTGTGGCAACAAATGTACATTCACTTAGTAATACAAACATCGATCCTAATGCAGTCACAAATTATTTTCCTTCTATAACAGGTGACATATTTTGGTGACTTTTTCCCAGAATGCAGGTAAGTGAAATTATTGTCACTTCCACCATCAGTGGTTTGTTATTTACTGTAGTTCTTTATGCTATTGTTTGATATTTTTGATCATTGAGGTATGTATCACAGTAAATTAAACTATGTTCACAGTGGGTAATGCAACCTCAGACATTGTTGTATCTTCCTCCAGAAGTTCAGCCTGTCCACTAGAAAAAGGTGTTGAGCTACAAGATGATTCTATTCCTTTTGGTAATGACATTCCTTCATGATGCAGAATGTGGGAGTCTGTGTCTGTAATTGTGGAGCCTGCTCAGGAGATAGTGCCATCTCAGTACAGTCTGTGACTTTGTGCCACTGTCCTGAGGCTGTGTTATGACTATGGGAGTAACAGCTTCATCACTGACAACCATTCTGCTATCAACATTAACCTGCTGTGGTACAAATCCTTCTACTCACAGCATTTATGTCAGTTAGAGTCTGATTCCACACTGCAGTTTATTCTCTGCCTGTCGTGGACCAGCTTTTCAAAAAGATGTTTTCCATATGTGTTAACTGCATCTGTGAGGATACGATTCTCCTTAGCAGTAAAGGTATTTCCCTTGTATCTTGGTCCCTGAGGGTCTAACATCATTCCTGTAGAAACAGCAAGTTTTGAAATTACTTCTTAACTCTGTCCCTAGTGAGTTGATGCATATGGGTAAATCTCTTTTAACCAATACTGCAGTATCAAGCAATGCAAGAAAGTAGTGATGCAACTAACAGTTCTCGTTCTCATGTTTCACTATTTCAAATGTGTGTAAACTGCTAATTAAAAAATACAAATAAAAATAAAATTATTTTTGAGCCTAGAAGAGGCATAAGTAAGTGATGCACTACAGGCATTTAAAGATGTGCAGTAGGGGACGAGTAAAGTCTGTCATAGTAATGGTTCACTTAGTAAAATGCAATAAATATGTATGCGGCTTGGCCCTGAGCATTGCCATTACAGGTTCATAGGTTCATAGGAAAGTAATAGGCTAACTGCCATTGTAGACCATTTTAAGCCTAACCAATATCACTTTTGGTGCTTGAATTAACTCATTCCCTCCAACTGCACTCTTTTGAGTTTGTAATCAAACTCCCAGTAGGTGTGACTTGAGTCGTTTAAAAAAATGACATTCACATTTCTAACTAATGCTTATGTCTTTAAAACCACAAATGTTACTAGACAACTCTAAATGGCAAACTGTTCAGTACAAAGTTATCTTTACAGTGGTTGTATTCATTAAATCTTAGGTCTTTAATTGGATTTTATAAGCAAAAACACACAGTAAATATGAATTATTAACATATAAACAACTTATATCTCGCAATTATTCAAGCAATACACATACTGCAACCAACATTTTCCTCATACATCTGTGAGCCTTTATATGAGGCTAAGCAGTTCCGTCTCTATCACTTCATTGTTGAGAGTTACAGAACTATGAAAATTATTACAATATGAATAAATAATATTTAATATCTCTTTAGCTGCACTAGACAAAGGTCAAATACCAATACAGTTGTGTTTGTCATTGTGCTAGCTTTAAGATGAAATTTATAATACCTTCTATGTAGCATAGTTTTGTAGTTATTAATGCAGATCTGAACACACAATATTTGCAACTAGAGGATTCAGTAGGATATAACCGCAGAAATGCCCAATGATGTCATTTCACTGGAATGAGTTAACCTATCCCATTTTATGTTAGATTGGTCTTGTCCTTCCTATGGTTAATAATTATATATTACTCTTAGTGAGAATAACTGGGATCATACCCTGGATAATTTCTGGGGACCCATGCATGGGATAAAGCATTTAGGAACTGCATCTGTCCATTACTAGTACAGGGGGAGTCCTGGAGTAATTTTTTTGTTTCCATCCAAAGATCCAAGTAACTCTTGAACATGGACTGGGAAAAGCTCTGTTTTATGTGGATGAGGAGTATCTCCTAGAGCAGTGGTATATTCTGTGAGGTAAGCCTGTCCCTCTGAACATTTCTGTTGCTGTTGCAAAAGAGGTTTAGATCCCCAGATCATTATTTATGTTACCATTCAACTTGCTGATGTGCAGCAAATGCACAGGGGTCACATGATGCCTTATATGCCAGACACAGGTCCCCTCTTAGCAGTCTGCATGATACTATGTATAGTGACAGGGCCTTGAGTCATCCCATGTAGGCATATTGTTTAGGTCTTGTATCATTTTAGTAAGGTATCCCTATGGCAGTTCCAGCTGCTGCAAGTGTCTGGATATGACTAAGGGGCTATTATACTCAATGGCTGGCATAATCAGGGAATAAGTAAAATGGATAATGATATCCTTAGAAGATCCAGACATAATCCCTTTGTTTATAAGCTGTGCAGTATAGAAGGACTTTCTTACAACAATGGACACATGGGGTTAAAAGTTAAATTACAGTCCACATAAGTTCACAAATCACAAACAACTGGGTTATCTGTTAGAGGTATATTGTCAATGTGATAGTTCCTCAGCATAGGTGACTTACCAAAAGACATGATAATACATATTTTAGCATTTAGTTTCAGTCCATGATTTTGTTACCAGTTATTTACCTGGAACAAACCATATTGGAGAATAGCTAAGTCATTTGGGGATTCAGTGACTGCCCCTAGATTGCAGTCTTCTGAGGTAAACCATTCCCTCTAAACATTTCTTTTGATGTTGCAAAAGAGGTTTAGATCCCCATATCAGTTATTTCTGCTACCCTTCGACTGGCCTTGGTGACAGAGTCCATCAGGTTGAGTAAAAACATGACCTGTCATTGATGAATCCAAACTGAGATTAGTGTTTGGAGCTTCCCTCTGTCCTTATTGATTAGTTCCATGATAAGTCTTTCCATGACTTTGCATATGATGCTTGTCAGACTTATAGGTCTGTAATTGCCTAGGTCTGTGGAAGGTCCTCCCTTATGCAGGGAAATGCCTATAGCTGTTCTTCATTCACTTGGCAAAAAGCCTGTACAAAGGCTGAAGCTGAATAATGCTGTTAGGAAGGAGTGGCTAAATCAAATTGATTTATATTTAAGATGCAAACAGGGATATTCTCAAGACCCATCAATGGAATATTTTTAGCTTTTGACAAGGCTTTTAGGACTTGCTCTTGTGTGACAGTTTAAGACAAGCCAGTTTCTGTTATATCCTGAGGGACAGATGAAGAGGAGACAGGGTAAAGCTAGAGGTGAATTTATTGGCTAGTAGGTTCGCTATATCTTCAGCCTCAGTTTAGGTAACATCATTCACAATCAGTTCAGTGCATTGCTGCATTGTACTTTTCAGATTACGAACATAACAAAAAAAGAACTTGCAATTGTGTTTGGCTTGAGTTGCTGTTTTAGATTCAAATGGGGATTTGGTAGATTTTGTCAAGCTTGTGACTTGTTTGTTTACTTCGGTGACGACGGCTCTAGCATTCTGGGAATTGCCTGGTAGTAGGGGATGCACTAAATCCGTGCATTATTTTGAAAGTTTTTTTTTTTTTTTTTTTTTTTTTTGTTATCCAGCACTACCAGCGTACTTCATAATGAAACAATTTCAACATAATTTTCACCTTACTAGGACTTTTGAAGCTGTCCCTAAAGGTTTCTCAATAAACAGCAAAGTTATGAGCTGATTACCTCTATTTTGTTGTTAAATGTGCTTATTATAAACTATTATCATAGCATCAGCTTGTCCAGTGTTGAAGAAGGAAGTGAGAGACAGACAGAGCTCTGTAGTGTGTATGACTTCTACATTATTAATGCAGTATTTCTTATGTATTAAAATCTCCTACAAGTAATTAGAAGCTGTGGATGTCATTGCAAAATTGCAAAGATCTTTTTTTTTTTTTTTTTTTTTTTTTTTTTTGCAAATCTGTTTAACAGTAATATAAGCTGTAATTTTAAGCAGGAACAGTGTAATGTAAAGCATCTTTCATCTTAATCAAACCTTAATTGTTTATTAAATATATTTTCTGAGTTTTTAGTGGGAAACAATTCAGTATGTATGCAAAACATAGGTTTTAGTTGTCAACAGATGGTTGCATCAACACTGTTATTACATTGTGATAATGAAGGGTTAATAAGGCTGTTTTGTATTAAATGGCTTTTCATTTACTATATAAATGAATTAATGTAGTTAGGACAGGTGATTCTGATGAAGTCTCCAGGCTGGAAATGAACGCGCTCAATCCGTTTTTTGTTTTTGTTTGTCAGTTTTAATAAAAGAAGTTTTATGGGAAATGACCTTCTGTATCATTGAATTACACAAGGAGGACAGCCTTTATTCATACCTGGAATGACATTTTTGTGTTTTACTACTTTGGAGTTAGTGTTGTGGATTATTTCATTCTTAACAACCTGGATTCCTGAATTTTTAGACTTGAAAGAGGGACTTTCATTTGGAATTGAAAGGGCGCATAGAGCACTGAGGAAACCTGCTTCTAACTCAACAAATACTCCACCTAGATCCATAGTTATAAAATTTCTTTCATTTCTGGACAAGGAACTAATATTAAAATCTGCTTGGAGAAAATCACCCTTAAAATACAATCAAAGCCTGATAAGGTTTGACAATGATTATTCTTCCAGAATACTAGAACAGATGAAAAAAGTCTGGCCAATAATAAAACTGTTGAAACAAAACAACATTAAAGCACATGCTGGCCTTTCCAGCCAAGATAAAAATACTTTTTGCCAATGAGATGAGAACCTTTAATGACTTAGAAGATGCTACTATATTCATCAAAAACAACAAAATAGTGTCCATCCCAGAAGAAATGGAATGGATGGCCCCTACTCTTAAAAGAGTAAAAGAAACAAATCCTTGGACTGATGCTATAAAGAAGAAACAAAAAACTGATTCCATGATAGCTGTCTCAAAAAAAAAAAATAACTCTTACAACTACATCTCTCAAACTATCAACTGATATGGTACATCACTTGTCATCTGTTCTTATTTGAAAACAAAAAGGAGGGTTTCTTAAACTGAGAAACAGCAATGATTTATTCAGAAAGTTCAAAGAGTCCAATAATTCTTCACAAACAAAGGTAGGTCAAGATGGGTTACTATTTACATTATATATAAGCCAAACAAAGCAACACATAATACAAACATAGATGTTTTTATTCCCCTACTTGAACTCAAGGAATACTTATCTTGTTCATTTTTCATTGATTTTACTTACAATAATTTTAGTAATTAATTAAGTAATTCAACAAGCTATCATTCATCAGAGTTCAGACTCAAATGTAACAAATAAACATATGTATTATTTATTTGTTTGTTGCTTGCTTGGAAAGCCCATTTTCAGTGGAGGCCTGGGGAGAAAAGCTCCATGTACAAATTATACAGAAAATACAATTTCAGTTACATAAATTGTTAGAAGGCTATACAGTAATAATAACAGGAATGCTTTTAAGATACAGCCTAAGTACATGTCAGAGTTAATACTGTATTAACAATAAGTAGCTAGGAAATGGATTGATGAGGAGAATAGCAGTGCAAAAAGACAGGGAGGAGTAGGTGCAGGAGTGGTAGTAAGGTAGGTATAGAGAGAGAGAGGGAGTGTATCAAGGTTGGGTAGGTAAAAGGGTAGGCACATCTGGGATGGTATAGAGTGCTGGTTGGTTAGAAAGAGGAGGATGGGAAAGAAGTTGGAGAAAAAAGCAAAGGGGTAGAGTTAGGGTAGCAGTGTCTAGAGAGAGTAATTTTTGGCAATGGCATAGCCAGCAAGAGTTGAGATGTTGTCTAAGAGACCTTTTAAATAGGGCAGGGCTACTGATGGAGGTTATTGTGGATGGGAGGGAGATCCAGTGTTTGGAAACAGTAAAGGAATAGAGCATTTGACAGGCTGGTATTTGGGGTTTGTCTACTTTGAGCAGGGTTTTATTTTCTGATCTAAGGGGTCTATTTGGTTGGTACAAGGTCAGCAGTGAGGAGAGAGAGGGGCATGAATGTGAGTTGTATATTAATTTGTGTGCAGTAGTTAAGTGTAGGAAGTTGAGATAGAGTGGTAATTCTAGCCAGTTTAGTTGCTGTAAAGAGGAGCAGTGGTGTGTTGAAGATCTAACATTTGTTGCGAATCTGGTGACCTTATTGTAACATGTATCTAGCCTGGGTTTGAGGGATGAGTGGATATTTGTAAGGATAGGTGCACCATATAACAGGGATGGAAGTAGGAAGGCTGAGGCTAGAGCCTTTTTTGCACTATGGTTAAGGTAATAGTTGTGTCTGTAGAGGGTGCCTAGTTTCTGACGTGTTTTTTTGAATTTGTTGAGAATGTGGTCAAATGTAAGGTTTTCGTCAATGATGACTCCTTACAGTTTGGTGTTAGAAACGGTTTCGATGGTGGTATTATTCAGGGAGCAGATAGAGAATTCAGTCCTATTTGGGGAAGGGGGGTTTGAGAGTGAATAGAATCAGTTTTGTCTTGTTTGAGTTGAGAGCAAGGTGGTTGTTTGACATCCAGTTTTCAGTGGATGTAAAGGCTTGTTGGGTTAGTAGTTGTAGCTCAGAAGTGGTTTTAGCAGTGCAGATGATTATAGAGTCATTTGCATATTCAGTCACGGTGCTATGAGTGAGGGGAGCTATGGAAGTCATTTATAAATATATTGATTATCAGGGGGCCCAGTATGGAACCCTGGGGTACACCTGTGGTGATGTTGAGGAAGGGAGAACAGGATTGCTGCCACTTTGTTGATTGATATTTGTCAGAGAGATAGTTTGAGAATGGGTTTAGAGTTGGAGGGGAGACAACTAGGTTGTTGAGTTTAGAGAGCAGAAGGGGGTGAGATATGGTGTTGAAGGCTTTTGAAACGTCAAGAAATAGAGTGGAGATGATTTGATTGGTATCACGTGCTCGATTTACAGTATCCAAAAAGGAAATGAGAGCTGTGTTTGTGTTATGGCCTGGCCTAAAGCCATGTTGGGTTGGGGAGAGAAGATGGTTATTAACTAAGTGGTTAAGGAGTTGAGTATGCACACATTTCTCTAATAGTTTAGAAATGGGAGAGAGGATAGCAATGGTCCGGAAGTTGGAGATGTATATAATAGCAGTAACAGTAGAGTGTTTTGAAAAAAAAAATGCTGTCATGGAGACTAATGCCTTCTTCAGTTAAAGTATGATTTAAAAACATCATGTATATCCAGGTTAAATAATAGTAGCAACCTCTTAGTACAAATGTCATCATTATTCTGTCTAAATATAGTCAATATCAATTATGGCAGGTATCACAGCTACAAGTGCTGTTTGATCTATCCTGATATGGTGTGCATGGATGCAGCCTTGTCTGGCAGCTAGTACAAATGTCATTATTATTCTGTCTAAACATGGTTAATATCAGATATGGCAGGTATCATAACTTTGACTGCTATTTCATTAAGCCTGACATGGTGTGTGTGGATGCAGCTGTGTCTGGCAGCTGTTATATGTTGCCGTTTTCGTCTCCAGGAAGCTATGGGTTGCAGCTTGTGATCAAGGTTTACTGATGCTTGTGTATTAGGAAGATACATTTGGTGTTTTAGCCTGGATCCAGGGGAAGGGTTTGGCTAAAACTGTGATTTGGGATATTTTGGCAGAGAATAGTTTGTTTATATATCTGCTGAGTGAGAGGTGGGAAGGCTGGAAGAATGTGTTATCTCTTGTTGTGGCGGTTTGTTGGGAGGTTTTATCTGTTTGGTCTCCATTGTTTTCCTGACTGCAGAGGGAATTTAGGCTTGAAGTTGCAGTGAAGTGAAGTGAAGCTTTGCTTCAGGTGAAGCATGAGCCTCTGGTATGCAGTACACAGACACACTAACAGAAACAGATGCTCCCAGGTTGCTATGGTAATGGAGACAGAGTGACAATAATGCTTAACGGCTCTGAGAAGCCTCTGAGATGATTCTCGACAATGAAGTTTTTGTTTTAAAAAATATATATATATATATATATATATATATATATATATATATATATATATAATAAAAGGGCTGTTTTAAACCACAAGTACACATATTGATGGTCTCCCAATACTTAATTTGGTCCAAACACATTAAGGACTTACATAAAAGTGGAAGTTTGAGTTATTGTGAAAGACTAAGAGCACTTGGTCTTTTGCAATATCCTTTACAGTGGTCTGGGAGGTGTGCTTGCTTGGACATGTTTGGCATATGGGGATTGCTGATTCTAGAGGTGTTTGGGGTTGCCAGGAAGTACTAGAGAGTCATCAGATTTCCTTCATGGAAATATCTGTGGGAATGGAAGGTGTGTTGAGTGGTTCACTAGCAGTGTGGCCACTGCATGGAACAGGCTGGTAAAATGGAATAGGACAAATACTGGTTTGGATATTTTAAGAACAGCCTGCAAACACACCACATGAATTAACCAATGGTATTCTGGCAAAACTGGATCAGCATTGTTGCCCGTGCTTGGAGTACTGATATGTGTGTATGTAAGGATGGAAATATACTTATAACAAATAAGAAACTATAAGGGTCTCATAATTTAAAGTCTATAGACTGTATAAACATACTTGGAAGGAGCTAATAAGAAGAAGAAGCCTTACAGCTTGTGGTGTCTCAAATAACTAAGCAACAGCCAAAAAAAAAAAAAAAAAAAAAACACAATTGTTATGTAATGTATGATTTTAGTAAATCTAGACAAAATATATAATCATCATATAGGATGAAACAGTCTGCTGAATTTAGATATTAAAGACAGGATTTAAAACATGGGCTTGTGTATAATAACACTACTGTCTTAACTTGTCATACATTACATACACTACACTGAACATCAAGGGGAAGCATGATGATTTTCTTATATAAGTAAATATGCATAACAAGTCATGTAATTGCTTTAACTTGAATTGTAGATTTTGTAACCCATCTTGACCATATATAATACTTAAGCGGTTACCAAGGTAACTAATGTTTTATACATGACATCAAACTAACAAAGTTGTTCAAGAGAAGCAATAGAAGCCTGAACTTGAAATGTCACAGAATCTAACAATCATATTCTGAACAAATAGTATTAAATTGACAATAGACACTCAGTTTAATAGCATGGGCTTGTGTATAATAACACTACTTTTTTTTAACTTGTCATAAATGGCATACACTATATTGAACATCAAGGGGAAGCATGATGATTTTCTCATATAAGTAAACATGCAAGTCATATAATTGCTTTAACTTGAATTGTGGTTTTGTAACTCATCCTGACCATACATAATACTTAAGCTGTTACCAAGGTAACTAACGTTTTATACATGACATAAACTGACAAAGTTGTTCAAGGGAAATAGAAGCCTGAACTAGGAATGTCACAGAATGTAACAATCGCATTCTGAACAAATAGTATTAAATTGACAATAATCACTCAGTTTAACCTTTGCTGATTATACAAAATAGAATGTTGCCATTTAAAATCTAAAAACTTTCAGTATATGCCATAAAATGGCAATTTATGAATATGGAAAGGGAATTTGTAATCATTAATCACAATAAGTGAATTTGTTGTTTTTAACCTATAATTTCACTCATTTTATAATAAGAAATGACAGATATAAAAATCCTTGTGTGTAGGAAATGGGGGAAGAGGGATGCACTGATAATAAAAATGCACTAACTTTCATCAGTGTTCACATAAAACAAACTTGATGCTTTAAGTAAGTCAGCAACAAAGTGATTACTTAAATGCTGACAAACAATGAAATATAACTTCTGATATATCCAGTAAAATACATTGCATTATAAACATTAGGTATAAATATTATTACCATTTATTTATATTAATTAATATGTTTTGAAAGGCTTCATCAATAAGGGTGAACATGTTAAATAACTATGTGCTATAATCTTTTAGTGAGGTTTTATATATGATGCATCCTACTTTACTATGATTGAATTGCTTGTCATCTATCTTTCATGTAAATATTAATTGCTTATACAATAAGTAGACATTTATTTTGTATTAGAATTCTGCCTAATCTATAACAGTACTATACCTGTTCAAAATAATATAAATATCACTTATTCATATTACAAATATTCTCCATGTGATAATTCAATTTATGGAGCTCAGATGTTCTGGATTGTCAAGCTATGAGTGATAATCTGATGGACTTAGGTTTATCCATCAGATTAGGAATGATTTTCATTCCATGGCTAGTACGGATCTTAGTTTTGTTAACATTTATTAATTTAAATTTGTTATTTCACAAAAACATGTTTAGTATGCCTGACCAAAATATTCCTTTATTGGTAAACACTCAAAGTATAAAATGGATAATTTCCTTTAAAAATTCAAACATATACTTTATAGTTATCAGAAGAAAATGTTTAGTAGTCATAATACAACAAAAAATACATAGTCTAAATAACCTAATATTGATTTAACTTTATTATCTTTAAATACCAATGGCTTAAACAATCCTAGCAAGAGATCAAATCTACTGAAATATCTAAAACTGAACAAAGCACAAATTGTCTTCCTTCAAGAAACTCATTTCAAAACAAATGACAATTACAAATGGAATCCTAAGGAATATATGATATTGGTGCAATCCACTTATAAGACAAAAACAAAAGGGGTAACAATTTTATGGAAAACAAATGTGACTAACCCAGAAATCATTTATAAGTATGAAGATAAAGAATGTCTTATAACATTACTAATAGTTAAATATAATAGCATATGGACCCTAGCCAATCTATACTGGTTCCCAGGCATTAGAACAGGAACTGTTAAAAAACACTTGGTTTTCATTTCCAATAATTCTAAAGGCAACTTAATATTAAAAGAAGATTTTAACTGTATTTTTCTGAAACTGCAAATAAAAGATCACTGTGTACATCTGCTGTATCAAAAGCTTTAAACAAGTGGGTAGAATCATTTCATCTTGTAGATGCTATCAAATTTAAAGCAGATAAATCTTTGTTGTTTTCCTATCAAGATGACAGCTTTGGTACCCAAACTAGAATACATAAAATATTTGCTGCCCATTACTCACACTCTAAAATCATTAATTTCTCAGTCACTCCCTGCCCCTTTTCAGACCAAAATTCATTGATACTAAAACTTCAAAGTGGGTACAAACCATTAATCTTTAAAGCCAGAATTCCAGCATATATAACTAAAATAAAAGAGTTCAAAACCTGGTTATTATCTGAATTACAGTTCTTAGTTATTAATTACACCACAGAGATAAACAAAATAATGATATGGGACTCATTAAAAGCTTACATATATGGTAAAACCCTAACTTGGTATAAAAATATCAGAGAATGGGATTCTGAATTATTATACCTACAATCCAAACTTTTGTCAGAAAAAGCTGAAAAATATCAAAATCATTTGGAAATGAAAAAGAAAGTAGAAGTATTAAACAATAAATACAATGAAATTCTAACACATAAAACTAGTTTAGCTTTAGAAAAGCTAAAAAGTAATACTTTGGCCACTTCTACCAAATATCTAAATAATTTATCCACAAGAATCAAAATACAAGCAAAAGCTAATAACATTAAAAGTATCTTCCATGAAAAGAAAGGGAAAATGTCTCAGATATAGGTAACATTCTTGATGCCTATAGAAATCACTATATGGAACATTTCCAAAAAGAAAATACACATATCGATCAATAAAAGCTAGATGAAAAAAATGTTTTAATATAAAAAATACAGAAAAATTAAAACTAGATCTGCAAGCACCTATATCTTAGAAAGAAATTGCAGATTTAATAAAAGACGGTAAAAATAATAAAGCTCCAGGTATAGATGGCATAATTATGGAAATATATAACTTTTTCCTTCAAAGATACTATCCCTCTTCCATAAAACTCTATTAGAAATTCAGTCACAAGCTTTAAAAACACCCTCTTGGAGATAGTCCTTAATCACACCAATCATAAAGGAAAACAAATCCCCAAACCTCTGTACCTCATATAGACCTATATCATTATGAAATAAGGACTATAAGATATTTATGACAATATTAACTAACAGAATGAAAATACTACTATCCAAAACAACAAATAATGATCAAACTGGATTTATATATCATAGACACACACATGGCAATATTAGAAGGATAATTTCTCTTATAGAGTATGTTAATAAAGAAAATAAACACTCATAATTGACTTATATATAGAGCAAGCCTTTGGTTCCCTAAATTGGGACTATTTATTCAAAATCCTAATGCTATTTGAATTTCCTGCATCCTTTGTTCATCTCCTAAAAATATATATATACAAATAATTTAGCGTATGTCGTTAGGTCCTTTTACCTCTGAATCTATACATATAACAAAAGGCACTAAACAAGTATGTCCCATGTCACTGATTTTATTTGCTCTGGCTATTGAAATATTGGCAGATTCAATTTATAACAATATAGAAATCAAAGGAATAGATTTTTATGAATAATACAATTCTAAAGTAATGCTATTTGCTGATGACATTTTACTAACATTATCTAATACAAAAGAGACATTAGAAGAATTATATTAATTGACAAATTTCACATGACTTCAGGACTCCATTTCAATAAATCAAAATCAACATTTTTATTTTTAAATAAAACAAAAAAACTGCAGACTAAGGGGGATCAAATCACAGGAGAACAAGAATCTATCTTAAAATATCTAGGAATTGAGTTATGCAAGGATAATAATGAATTAGTCTAAAAAAAACTACAATAATATCATTAATACAATTAAAATCTCTGTGGAAAAATGGAATAAAATAATATTAACATTTGAAGATAGACTACAGTTAATAAAAATGGTTTTACTGTCCAAGATCCTATATCTAGCCTTGGCGATACAGCTGTTACCAGAAAGGAATATACTTAAAGAAATAAATTCATGTGTAATAAAAATTTTATGGTTTCGCAAATGAAACAGTATAGCTTTAATACATCATATCAGACAATGGAAACAGGGAAGATTAAACTTTCCTGATATAGAAGCATATATAAAAGCATCAATATCTAAAACAATCTCAGATTGGATAGGTCCAAATTACTCTGCAAATTGGAAATAATTACTAACTGTAATATCAATAAATGAATTTGATTTACAAAAAAAAAAAAATTCAAATAGCAGCTAAAAACAATTTGCCATGGCACATATGTATTAGTATGTGATATAACATAACTAAACCCACTAAAACT
Organism: Protopterus annectens; assembly: GCF_019279795.1. Lineage (NCBI taxonomy): Eukaryota > Metazoa > Chordata > Ceratodontiformes > Protopteridae > Protopterus > Protopterus annectens. The sequence continues at coordinate 804,839,556 of NC_056727.1, forward strand.
CATATGATTAATTATTACAGTGACTCATTTAGGAAAATTATTAATGCAAATATAGTTTTAAAAATCTGGTTTGATCTTTTAACACCATTTATAGTCACAAATAACTTTCCACATAAAATAGAGAAATTATTAATTCCTGGGAACAGAAAGGATTTGTTTGTTGGCTCCAATGGATCAAAAAACTAAAAGTTTTAGATATGCAAGTAATGAAAACATACAAAATTCCACAACAGGACTGGCTAATTTTACAGAGTATTCTGTCATATTCGCCAGATTTAAGTAGAATAATTAGCAATTATTCATTTAAAGAAATACCTAAATTTATGAAATACATATATGAAATCATATATAATGACTTTGACATGGGAAACAGTATTTCAAAATTTTACAAAATATTGATAAACTATAAAACAACACCCAAAATCTCATATTGGAAATATATATCAAAAGGACACTCAATACAGTTAATAGAAGACATTAAAACAAATATCTTATTATCTATAAAATATACATCCTTTACACAATACTGGAAAGTTTTTAATTGGAAACGCTTGCACAGAACATTCTTAACCCCAGACAGAATTAGTAAAATTAGTTCTTCCATAAAAGGATATCTTGGAGATGTGAACAAGTACACAATGCAGATTGGAACCACATTTTCTTTGATTGTATTAAAATTAAGCCATTTTGGAATGATATTAATAACATTCTACAAGCTTTATTTAATGAATCATTTTATTTAACTAAAGCTCTTGTATTATTAAATGTGAATGAAGGTCCTCATTTGAATAGGTCAAACATGTATCTAGTATGGACTATACTTGCAATTTCAAGGAAGTGTATAACAAAAAGATAGAATACAAACACAATATCAACTTTGGAAGTCTTCTACAGCCTACTGAAGACCACAGCATTATTGGAAATCAAAATTAAAGAACTAAGAATTTATCCAAAGCCATTTATCAACAACCCTTGGGGAAAAGTCTTATCGTTGATTGACACTATACAATAATTGATCAGACACTCTGATAATGGATTGGACATACTTATAAAGTAACTGTATACATTAAGATGTGTTATAGTGTCAGGCTAATGTAAATAGTGCACATAGTTAATTAAGATGCTATGTATAAATACTATGGAATTTTCTCAAATGTATTTGAAAAATAAAAAAAACTTTGAGAAAAAAAAGGAAAATGCATGTTGATGCAAAACCTGCAGTTTTGATAATTTTAAGTGAATTAGAATAGACTTCCTCTTATCCATCTTTTATTTTGCAAAACATTTTTGATTTTTTTCCTTATTTATGCCCTGACACTTGTTAACTTCTTTTTGTCTGGTAAAATTGAGGATTACCATCAGTCAGTAATGCTAGTCATTGCAATTTCATACTTTTTTCCTGTTCTGAAAATGCATGCCCATAACACTTGTCGTTTTGTTAACATTTGACTTGATTTTGTAATTTTCTGGCACTTATGGCTCTGAGGTATTAACAAACTGCTTATTATAATCAAAAGTATTAGGGTTGTATCCTTTCACCTCCATTGGGCAACTGTGTGACTTTGGACCAAATCATTTAACTAAACAGTTTTCTTCAGTCACCCCTGCAAAGATACAATTTATATACTGGGTTTATCTGGTTGACATATACATAAAAGAATATTTCAGATTTCTACCTTTTTGTTCTCCCCCCATTATTTAGGGTTTTATTCTGAATTCTTGAGCAAAGAAATTGAAAGGAATGTTGGTCTATCCCTTCTAAAATCTTTGGCCTTCTGGCAAATTGTTGTAGACTGAGGTGACTAAATAATGACATATGTGAGTTTTAGAATTGTTTCCATCATAAAATGCTTGGTAAGCAGATTGTTAATCTATGGACTTTCTAAGTATAAGAAAATATTTACATTTTTCCTGATTTTGTGTTTTGGTTTATCATTCTTGAGCTCATACGTTGAGAGGGCAGGGATGAGTTGCGCTGTTTGGTTCTGCCAACAGTGAGCTCAGAAACATTTATAGGCAGTTATTTGTGATTTATTCATTTACTTGATCTCAAGGAATATCTGAGATGTACAGTCATGTAAGTAGCTGTAAGTGTGTGTGTGTGTGTGTGTGTGTGTGTGTGTGTGTGTGTGTGTGTGTGCGTGCGCACAGAGTATAATTGTCAATTGCCCCTATTTTTTTCATTATGTTTGTGGTCTATTCCTCATAAAATTTGTGGCTTTCTGGTAAAGTTTTATGGAATCTAATCATTAAATTATGACAAATGCGAGTTTCAGGTTTCATATGCTTCAGAAAATGCTTGCTAATGCAACATCTGCAATGCTAGCAGACGTTTAATTATACAATACCAATGTTTAAAATTAGTTCCTGAATTTGGGTATTTGTCTCTGATTTTTGATCTGATAGCTTGGTAACACATGGGGTGCAGAGATTGCAAGGAGTTGCAATGTATGCTTCTCACAACAGTGAGATGAAAAACACTTCTAAGTCATTGTGTATGTATTTATACATTAATTTGATTTCAATCAAGCCATCTGACGTGTCATAAAAGGGGCTGTAATTGATGATTATGTGTGTGTGTGTTTGTCTATGTGTTTGATTCCTGCATCCCAGAGCAGTTATGGTGTAAAGCAAAAAATCATTTGTAGAAAACAGGAACATCAGCATATTCTTTGGGCTTGATCTGTGGTTTCTGTGGTTTGTTGAATGCTGGCCATGTGTTTATTATTCAACTCTGAATAAATTGGACAGCATGGAGTCTATGAGTTTAGTGTTAATATTTAAATAAAAATACATTTTTAAATTAGTTTTTTTTTTTGCACTCAGGTGTGAAATGCACTGTGTTTGGGATACAGCAATTTATCTGACATTTAGTGCAGAAGATCAAGCATTCACAATTTAATTGCCTCAGCCTTCATTTGTCTTCTGCTCAATCAGATCAAAATTCTAAACCATCATATTAAGTGCATCCACCCTCTGTCTGTCTGCCTCCCATTCCATTTGTAAACCCATAATATTATGTGTGACCACCCAGCCCTGTCTGACTTGTCTGTCTTTCTACGATTTATTCAATGCTCTCATGTCTTCCCTAACCCTCCCTCTTTCCCTTACTATACTTTTTCTGTTCTTCTCTTCCCTTATATAGATTTGAAAAAGGTCCTCTATCTCCACCCAAAAATGAAAACAAATTAACTGTCCTGTCCCACTTCCTCCAGCACAGCCTTCTTATATTTTACTGTTGTTTCACTTGCCTGCTCTCTCTCCTTTTTCTAGTTTCCCTATCTTTCTTCTTCCCTTACTTCTAAAAGCCCAAACCTCATGTCAATAAATGGACACATTTGCAGTAAATTAAAACCTGTAAAAGCTTGGCTAAGCTGCTAGACAGTGATGCTAGAGCACATTTTGGGCAGGTTCTCACCATAATTCCTGTGATATTAGTGCAACTCGGCAGTGTCTATCCACTGCAAAAAAAAATCATGCAAAATTGTTGGGGAACTTATGGATATGTGCACAATTTGCACATGTGCATGAAAGTTTTCTGCATTATTGCAATGTTCTTACTTGACTTTACACAATTTCAGCTATGCAGAGTTTTGGTGGGATAAGCTTCAAAAGTTTCAAAATGAATGCTGTCCATGCACGTTTAGTGATTTTGCATATCAGCAAAGCAAAGTGATTTGCTCATTTGCCTTACTCAATTGTAGAGACCTGGAATATGAATACCAGTATAAGTCTTTATGGGAAGTAACAAAAAGTCTTATTCCAAATGTCACGTTAATAAAAAAAGAGAAGTGAGCAAAGTGTAAATTGGAAATTACTGCTTTGCCTGATCTAGTAAAAGTGAAGGCCTAACATTAGAATTGAGACTGTAGGAAGAGGAATTGTATGCAGATCTTAACTGCAACCATTATTTGAAAAATGCATACATCGTGCTATTTATTCTAATCATTTATAAACAAAATTCTCATTATTGTAAAAGCATCTTAAGTTATCAGCCATATCAATGCATGACCTACTGCCCAAAGAATATCTGCACCAGGTACCTTATTGCTTTAATCTAAAGTCAGCATGTACTCACTATTTCCCCAATGACTCTTCTTTGATTAGCAGCATTGATTGCATCTTATGGATTGGGTGAGGGAATATGAGCTTTAGTGGTTAAAGCCAGCTCTGTATTCCTATGGAGAAGGAGGAGTTTTTGACCCAGAACACTATTGATAAGTAAAAATGCCTAGGCATATTATTAAACTGCAATTAAATGAAAAAGTGGTGTAATGGTGCAAAAAACAACTAATAAACCAAAAATGCACCACCAGGGTCTCTGGACTCCATACAACTTTATTAATAAGGTTAAGCGCTTTCATCAATCAAAGTTGACTTCATCAGAACAAGTAACACAGTTAAAAAAGGGATTTAAATAGTGTAAGATCATTAATCATTGGCTGTAATTAAACCAATCACCATCTATTGCATTTAAAATACACTCAACCAATTCTAATAGTAGCCTTTTCTTTATACCATAAAATACTTAAAAAAAACTTTAAAAAAATGTTTGTATCCAGCCACACATTGTTTGTTTTAAAATACTCCACAAGGTTGACCACAGCAGAAACTAAACCAATTTTTTAAAAATAATCAATTTATGTTCATAGTTTTCCTGCCTTCTCCTTCAAGGCAGGCAATATAGATATAGCATCATTTAATCCAGGGGATAGGTTGACAGCTAACCTTAGTTGCCACAATAATTCTTTTTTGCATAAAATATTTTTCCAGTCCCCACCTCTTAGGTCAACATCTACTATATCTAAAATGGCATACTCAAAACCTGCAAAAGTCTGACAAACCATACTATACCTGTATAAGCCATTTGTCTCCTTTTTGTTCCTTATATCATATAGGTGCTCATATATCCTAGATTTAAGTGCCCTCTCCATTTTTCCAGCATAGAAACCAGTACATGTACTATACATTGCAAGATATACAATTCTGTTGGTAAAACAATTTCCTTTTTAAAAATATACCGTAACTTCCATTCTATTAGGTAGAGTAACATAAGGCACCTGTAAAATATGACAACATTGGGGCCACCGCCCACATGGTTTGGTACCATCCAAGCAGTTTTTTATTAAAGCCCACCCCAACCTTGTTTTCTAAAGGTACTTTCAAGTTAGCACCCACCTTTGTGGAAAAAGCATGTTTCTCACCCAACACTTTGGATATCTCATTATTAGTTTTAAATATACCCCAATTGTTATATAAATATTTTTTATCCCACTAGATTGGAGGCTATATTGCACAACACAAGCTTGTGTAATGTTAGTGGGTGTACCAAAGGATGCTTCACCAGCTGTTTGTCATCATTTTGGTGATCCATTGCCCAAAAGGGGTTTGTATTTTTTGCCCCATTCATTAAACATTTCTTCCAATATGGTCTCAACCATTCTACTAGGATAACCTTTATCTACAAACATATCCATCAGTTTAACACATTCAACCTTGACACCTCTTTGTGAGATGTCATCCATGTAATTCTATTGCCTGCCCCTTAATAATGTTCTTTTTCTGAGATGGGATGATTGCTGTTAAAATGAAGGTATGCATTATAAAAAGTCCTCTTACGGTACACATGGGATTTAAAACCATACAATTTGTGGGAGATGGTTGTATCCAAGTAGTGTATCTCGCTGTCACTGTGCTCATATGTAAATTTTAAAAAAGAAGTGGTACCATTTTAATATTCAATAAAACCAGGTATTTTACTCTTGTCCCCTTTCCACAAAATAAAAATGTCATCCAAGAAACCTGTTATAAAGCAAAATATCATTATGCTGTTCCTATGGTCAATGATTTTGTTGCTTTGTTTGATAAAAGGTTGTGTTTTATCAGGAGCAAATGAAATTGAGACTTGAGAAAGAATTGGAAGAATTGAATGGGTGTATTTTGAATGATTTATTATTTAATTATTATGAGGCACTGTATGAGAAGATTATTGATACAGTAGAGAAAAAATGTCTGAAATGCTGATCACATATATTACACATAGAAACAAAGATGCAAATAAAAGGCCATGCCATTGCATTTCTGTAATTAAACTGTGAGGAAGGGAAGATGTTCTAAAAATAAATAAAAGAAGTAGCTGACAATGTTGGCAACCTGACATTAAAATGGTGTGGACTATTATTAGTGTAAAGTATTGGTCAATATGATACTAATCTAGACACGTTCAAGCAAATGCAAATGTAACAGTTTCTAGTCCTGTGTTGGGGCAAACAGGAATAAGAAACACACCTGAGCATGTGTTGTTATTGCACTGAGCTGAGGGTTCAGTACCAGATAGTGTGCTGTCTGACAGAGGTAATGCATTTTTGCCGAGCATATGAACAGGTTGTACTACACACAGATCTAGGAAACTTCACAATCCTCCCTTTTCATTAGTATTACCCCATATTTGTTACTACCGACAATTGTTCATTGTTTTTTTTTTTCCTTTTTTTGTGTTCCTCTTTTGTGTGCATTTTGATAGAGTGCACTGTTGATTGGCAATGAGGCAGTGAATGAGAGTCCACCACCCAATGTACAAACTGAGAAATATAACTAGTCTTGCCATCAATACTGCATTTCTCATTCACATATGTGTGCTTTGTCACAGCACTCATAGCAGTAGTAAGATGAAATTGTTGTCTGGAATATAAATTGCTTTGGCAGAGCACACTATTGAGTGGTAGCATTTTGAAGCAGTGGTCAAGAGTTCACTGCCCACAATACAAACTGAGAAATTTAAGTTGTCTTGCAATCAGGAGTGTATTTTGCAGTGGGACCAGTGTGCTTTGCTACAGCACTCTGAGCAGCAGTAAGAGAAGAACTTATACATGGCATCTAAACATTATTGTAGTAGATGGGTTAAATGAAATGATTTTAAAGAAACAGGAATGAGGATGCAGGGTTTGAAGCCACAAGCCACTTAGAATGTTTGCAACAGATGTGAAAATGCAGCTTGTGATTTATTGTGTGAAATATAATTGTTTACGTATGTTCTTTTGCCTGTGTAATTTCAGCACTGCTTAGCAGAGTACAAACAGGACTCACAGTTTAAGGAAACTGAACAATTTAATTTCTGAAATCTTCATGTGCACAAATGTTTGGCACCAGTGGATGGCAATTCTTATGAGTGAGTGATCTGTACATTTGCATAACTGTTTCAGTGACAGAAGCTGTAAATGCAGTAATTTTGGCCCATTAACACAGCTTTTCTTGGATTTAAATCCATACAATGTAAAGGGGTTGCAGAAATGATTACTCCAGATGTAGGGGTCACTTTCATTATAAGTTTATATGCTTTTTCTCTGCTTCTTGCCTTGGGCACTTGCTTCCTGCTGAGTGGCATGCAATCAAGCTTACCTGCTTAAGGAAAAAAAGTGAACAATGTTATTTGGGCAGCCTTCTGTGACACAAACAGGCTTAGTGGCAATGCATGAACATCAGCACTCTGAACAGCACAAAGTGTAGAACATCCACCTGTTATGTAACTGACTATGTGACACAAAGTGTAAGTGTAGCGATTTTAGAGAAACAACACATGTGATCCAGGTTTAAAAGTCAGGTAACACTTATTTTTTTTACAAAAGTTTTCAACAATTTGATTAGGAAGGCAACACTACATAGCAATGACTAATATAATTATGTTTATTGCAATACATGTCTCATTATTGCTTTGATAAATTAATTTTTGTAAGTAGTATATTTCATTACTGAGTCACATATAAAATACATTTGAACATGTGTGTAATTGTTTAAGAAAGATATTTTTCACTATGGAATAGAAATGCACTTGTAAATCTACAATGGGCAGAATACCTAAGTTAAAATCGTTTTCTCTCCTCACATAGACTAACTCTGTGTTTAGGCAACAAACAACTGTAGTATGTCATGCTAAATTGCCTTTCAGGTGTTATTGCAAAATGCAGTGAGTGTTTGCCTTACACTTCATTCTACACCCAGTTAACTTGTGATTTCCCTTCTAGCATGTTTCATATGTAGTAGGTATAAAATATAATTTTAGTAGCTATTACACACACAATGTTGCCAGGGAAACTATTTGTAATAGTCATTCCTAGGTATTCTTAAAGTCATGATAAAAGTTGATATAATAATAGCATTCTGACACTCTGTGTAATTATCTGTATACTGTAGTCAAACCCTGCTCCAGTCCTGCTTTTTCATTTAGCTCAGGTAGTGTAAACCGCATGCTGCAAAGAAAGCTAAGTGGAGGTGTAGATTTTCTAACCTAAATACTTCACAGAGTGCTGATGGTAGCTTGCATAGTTTAAACCTTGTTCTGCAAAGAAAGATAGGTGGAGAGGTGGATTTTCTAAACTAAGTACTTCACAGAGTGCTGACACCCATATATTACCAGTAAGCCTGTTTGTGCTGTAGAAAGCACACCAAAATGAAGTGTTTCATTGTTTCCTTCAGCAGAGAACTCTGCTTACATCGTACCATCTCACAAATGGGGAAGGCAAGCACAACACTTCTTTTTTGATTTGAGCTTTAGACCTAACACTGAAGGTATAACAAAACATGAGCAGCATATGGATGCAATATGTGAAGATAAAACCAATCTGTTGTAAATGTAAATAGAATCACAGCATTTTCTCTTTGATTCTTATTTGTGCAAAGGTTGCCAGGGAGCACCACTGAACACCACTCAATTATGTCACTTCACAGTCTGAGTTCAATGCATCAAAGTCTGCACACGCATGTGCTACCTATTTGCCATCATCAGTGCAAATAACTTTCTCAACATTGCACTTTAAGAAGTGATTTGGAACAAAAATAAACATTGCTACTGGCTAATATTACTTCACTACTTGGAAATTGTGCAATGTATTCATATGAACTGTCTGGCTAATTGACCACTTCATTCTGGACAGTTCGGTCTGCAGCAAAATAAAATACAATCACATACAGCTTTGACACAAAAATAATTTCTTCTCTCTCCTGCATTGGAATATTTAGTATTCCTTGGTATTGACAGCCCACATTGACCATGCATAAGCACATACCTGTTGATCCATGAATGATTCATTGTGCATCCTGTGTTTCAAAAGTGTGTGTGTGTGTGTGTGTGTGTGTGTGTGTGTGTGTGTGTGTGTGTGTGTGTGTGTGTGTGTCTCATATATACAGGACAGATAGGTACATGTCACTCTCAGTTCTGCAGTATACATTAATGGCAGCATAGCTGACATAAGTCAGCAGTATGCAGGTATTACTGATCATAACATTGAATTGACTCCATCATATCAAGAAATATGGATTTGCACAAAACCTTCAACATCACAATATCTTCTCTGACACAGAATTAGATGCTAATCCTATTTACACTGAAATGTCATAGTGTTAAGTCAGATTTCTGCAATGATGATTGCATTAAGTACTGTGTCTTCTAGATTGTGTCAGTAGATAGGCAAGGTATTCTAATCTCACAGCAGTCAACTTGTATGCGTGTGTATGAATGGAGTTGTGCAAATATGACCATAATTACTTCTGTCTACAATGCACTAGTAACCTGGAGTTAACTTTACAATTCAAGATGAGTCTACTTCAATGTCAGACCCTTCTCTCAACATCATCCTCTCTGCAATACCGCATTGATGTCATCCTGTATAAAGTGCACTCTCACTTTATGAAAGTCAGACTTCTGTGGTGGCACTTGCATTAAGTACTGTGTCCTCTAGATAGATCAGGGGGTTCTAATCTCATAACAATCAACTTGTCTGTCTGATGGTGGGTCCATTGCATCTCTGGAGAATTGATTCAACAGGTATGCTCATTTGTCTCACGCTCATTAGAAACATTTGCATGGTCAGATCAATCCCACATCCCCTTTTTAGCCTGCCCACAAATGCATATTGTCTAAAGCACACTGATGATGTCAGCATTTCAATAACGTACTCTCACATCAGTAGTCAGGCCTCTCCAATAGCACATGAGTTGAATACACTTGTTTATAGATTGTGTCAGTCAATAGCTAGGGAGTTAAATACTTCAGTGAGATTTCCTGATTGTGTGTGAATGCAAATAAATGCAGGAGTATCTTACACATTTTAATATTGACTACATTTGGAATTGCATATAGCTGTGGATGTTATTTTTTATGCATATCTCCTTTGCATGACACATCTTATGTCATTGTTTCAAAAATGTGGTGTGGCTCACATGAAATCAGGCTCCTGTGGTACATGCGTATAATACATCTGTTTGTAGAGTGTGCCAGTGGATAGGTAGGGAGATAGAATGCAGTAATGACTATTTTTGAGGCTGTATTTCTTCTTCTTATTGTGCAGAACTGATTACGAATACATACATGTGGTATATCCATACAGTGTGCTTGTGCTGAGCAACCACTTTTTAGCAGAAACATGAAGGTAATACACATTGGTGATGTCATACATTGAAATGTGCAGTGTCATTGTATTCAAATAAATTTGTGGTCGTGCTTGTGTTTCAGCAAACATTAATTAGCCTGTGATGTCAGCTATATAGTTCAGATCCTGATATCACTACTTACCACACTGTTTAACTTCTTAGATGAAAAAATCTGTACAAAGCTGTAAATAATGGGGGGACAAAGACCCAAAAATAGGGACAATTTTTAAATATTCCTCTTATAAACTTAGAATGTTGATAGAATAACAGGTTTTCTATTAGCATGAATTTTCTGAAGGGTATGAAGTCTGAAACTCCAAATGCCTCTCATTATTTCCTACTTTGCATCCTCAAGGATTTGCCATTCATTTGCCAGAAAGCCCAAAATTTATGAGAAACAGACCATAAATATGTGGCAAAAATCTGGACATTCTGCAAAAATCCAGACAGTTAAGAGGTATGTTGCCTACAGTCAGAGTACATGTTGTTAACGGTGTTGTCACCCACACATGCTATGTTTAGGTGGAGATGTGGCTACCTGTTCAACAGTTTATTTTACATTTCCTTTAAAAAAGCTGTATTGAAGACTAATACTGTCATTTGAAAAGATTGTCAGTCCATCACAGTTGTGCTGAGACACTTCCTCAGGACTGAGGACATGAGATGATGTAATGTATGTTGTTACCTAAGTTAGATGTGCTCCAATACATGATTATATCCACATTTTACATAATTGTTCTCCCATCAAGTGACAACAGCAGGTGGCTACAGATGTGTTTGTGTATACCCAGTGTCAGGGAATGTTGTCTGACATACTGCAGGAATATTTCTAAATAATTATATGGACACGTATTACTTGATTCATACACATGATGTAATGCTTTTACATAATCACAAATATTACAATTGGTAATGCACTTATACCATGGCACATACATTGCTCCCACTAGTGTTGCTTTTATCAACTCTTAGGCAAATGTTCCAAACCAGCATTAAGTAACTGCAACAATATGTGTCCTTAACTGCTCTGCAGGAAAGACATCCATCCCAATTATACTTTGAACATAGATTGGTAGAGGCTTCCCCATCAGTTTTAGTATTTTAAAATTATGGGCAGATAAAGTACAGTTGATTTAATGACTTCACATAAGTGGAGTTCAACAGCTGTGATAACAGTTTCACTATGACAAGTGCGATTAATAGCCATATTGTTATTTGGTGGAGTTGTATAGTTTGATGTTCAGTTCTAGCACAGGGCTTCATTTTGTGTGAAAGTACTGATATCACACAACATCCACTGCATCATTTCAGTCTTATCCCTTGATATGTTGCATGAACATGTGTGAATGTAGTTTTGGATTTCATGGCAGTAGACATTTGTTCTACCAATGTAATGGTGAGAGTGCTACTTTGGCACATACATTGACTACAGCAGTGTACATGAGTGCACTCTAGTTATTGGGTGGCATGTGTACAGACACACAGAGAAACCTTCTTTGGCCATGCAACATTGATATAGGACAGACCACAACTGTGTGCATATGGGCATACTTATTTAATTGCCATCAGTCTGACATGCTGATATGACATTCATTCTCAGGGATCCTTTCTTAATTCACACATTAACTTCATTTGTTTGTCACAATACCCATTGCTACCTCCTGTGGCAGATGCCAACAATACACAGCTCTGGGGAATACATTGCATCTGTTCTTATCTGTAGGCACAATAACCATGTCAGGCAGGAGTGCCTTATGCAAGGGCAATAACGTATGTCTCACTCTGCTCCCACATTTGTAACACCACATACACTTACATATGGGATGCATAACCATTAGAATATTGAGGAGCATAATTCGCTTCAAGAGTGATCACCTCGCACATGTGTTAGGCCTATTTCTGTGGTGTTAATACAATACACAGGTCAGAGTTGCTACTGATGGGATGGGTTCGATCCTAGCAAAAGGAAACTTTGGCTTCTGAGCTCTTCCTATTTTCCAGCATTTTATATTGACAAAATGCACGCCATGCAAATATCCCATAATATGTGTACTGTCTTTGAGAACTGCCATCTCAGCTCAGTATGTCAATGAAATTCATATGTCATGTAATTCCCCTCTGTTGCAATCTGAATTTGTGTAACTGTCACATACTATAATATCATGTCTTCTTTTATTTATCTACATTTGCTCAGGAAGTCTGACCACTATTAATTATTATGACATACTTATTGCAAAATTTTATTTGTGTTTGTGACATAAGCACCTTCACAGCAGTATCATTCTAGAATCTGAACGTTCCCTGCCTGTGTACAGCATGCATTTTTTGCCTTATGTAGCTCTTTGTGCTGTCCACGTGAGCACACTTAACAGGTTTGCCCATAGACAAGTAATTTTGTTTACTGTGTCTGCTCATGCTTCTCAACTTGGTTTCCTGGCTGCCAACCCTGTTTCTGGCCACAGAAACATGCTTGTATTTGTGTTAGTGTGATGAGCAGCACACAAATGGGATTACCACTGCTGCTCATCTCACTAACATGCAAACATTGTGTAGGCTTTGCACAAAGCCTACACGATTGTTCATGAATCCCAGGGTATAGTTTGAATACTTTTGTATATACTGATTGGCATATTTATAATTTTTTTGTTATATCACTGGTGTCTTCTCATGATTTATTGTTTCCTTTGTCAAACTGAATGCATATTTTTTACCACATCTATACTACTGTTTTCTTTTATGTTATTTAACACTCTGGAGCTTTTCATTATGAGCCTCGACTGAAAATTGATATTTATTATTTATTGCCATAAGAAAATCAGTTTCTCTCAGCATTAAAGCAGAGTAGGTTGCACACAAAAAGCATTTGTTAAGCTTTCACTTACAGTGCTGTGTAATTAAGCAGGTCACCATTTTGGTCAGCCATAGGGCTCTTTTTTCTACTTGAGTGTTTGCCTCCTTCCACTGTAATTTAAGTAAACTGACTCTTACATTAAGAGCTATAATACTTACCTTATAGCTTTAGGACACCTTAGGAAACCTTGTAAACTGCAATAGCCTGACATTTGAACAAGTAACCCTTGTAAAAATTCCGAAAATTGTATACTGTTGGTCAGTCTTTCCTGCTAAACATAAATGAAATTACAGTGCTGAGTGCAAATAACATTAAAGTGCTAAGTGCAGATTTTAGGCCCTTACATTCAACTTACCTCTGGTGTGGTGTCTTGAGTCAATCAGGATATTCCCTGTAACCACTCCTACTGCCTTTTCTTTTCCCCCAGCCCTCTCTTTCCTCAAACATATTAAACTGCTACAATTCAGTGCAGGCATCATTTTCAAATCTAGGTGCTTAGGATTTCCCTCTCTCTTCCCCCCTTGGCTGACCTCGTGTGACTTAGTGTAAGTTTCTTCATTGTATGGATCTTTTACTGTTTTTTTGTGTAACTGAATGACCTGCTGCTAAATTCTGATTCTGCACAGACTGCTCTATTTTTTTGCAGAGGCTCTATAAGTAGCTAGTGACTTTACTGAATTTCTGTGGTAATATTTGTGTTTAAACTGAACCTGTACCGAGAGAACGTGTATAATCAGAGCACCTACTTGCTGCATGTGTTTTTAATGTTTAAATTGCACACACACATTGAAGAAGTGCTTTCATGACCTGAATAACTTGGGCTAGCTATACCTGAAGTGCTTTTACCGGCAATTTTCCAGTTGTGCAATTGTGAACAATTGATTTAGTTTTTCTGGTATATCTTTAAAATCTGGCAAGTGTTTATTTACTGCATTGCTCTCTTGCTTAGGTTTCCTAGCTATAAATCTTAGTTCATTCTGAAGTGTGCTACTTTACCCCCCACCCTCAAACCTTTATGAATGTATTATTATAAAATAACTGTCTGTTGTTGCCTTCATGCTTACCCTAGAATCTCTGCTTTTCTCTTTTCCTAGTTGAACTCTACATTTACCTTCAAAACGGAGTCTACAGGATTGCAATTGGTCACCATAACAAAATCAGTTTCTCTCAGCATTTAAGCAGAGTAGGTTGCACACAAAAAGCATTTGTTAAGCTTTCACTTACAGTGCTGTGTAATTAAGCAGGTCACCATTTTGGTCAGCCATAGGGCTCTTTTTTTCTACTTGAGTGTTTGCCTCCTTCCCCTGTAACTTAAGCAAACTGACTCTTACATTAAGAGCTATAATACTTACCTTATAGCTTTAGGACACCTTAGGAAACCTTGTAAACTGCAATAGCCTGACATTTGAGCAAGTAACCCTTGTAAAAATTCCCAAAATTGTATACTGTTGGTCTGTCTTTCCTGCTAAACATAAGTGAAATGACAGTGCTGAGTGCAAATAACATTAAAGTGCTGAGTGCAGATTTTAGGCCCTTACATTCAACTTACCTCTGGTGTGGTGTCTTGAGTCAATCAGGGTATTCCCTGTAACCACTCCTACTGCCTTCACTTTTCCCCCACCCCCTTTTTCCTCAAACAGGTTAAACTGCTACAATTCAGTACAGGCATGATTTTCAAATTTCGGTGCTTAGGATTTCCCTCTCTCTTCCCCCCTTGGCTGACCTGGTGTGACTTAATGTAAGTTTTTTCATTGTATGGATCTTTTAATGTTTTTTGTGTAACTGAATGACCTGCTGCTAAATTCTGATTCTGCACAGACTGCACTGTTTTTTTGCAGAGGTTGTATAAGTAGCTAGTGAGTTTACTGAATTTCTGTGGTAATATTTGTGTTTAAACTGAACCTGTTCCTGGAGAAAGTGTATAATCAGAGCTCCTACTTTCTGCATGTGTTTTTAATGTTTAAATTGCACACACACATTGAAGAAGTGCTTTTATGACCTGAATAACTTGGGCTAGCTATGTCTGAAGTGATTTTACTGACAAGTTTCCAGTTGTGCAATTGTGAACAATTGATTTAGTTTTTCTGGTATATCTTTAAAATTTGGCAGGTGTGTATTTACTGCATTGCTCTCTTGCTTAGGTTTCTTAGCTATAAATCTTATTTCATTCTGAAGTGTGCTACTTTACCCCCGCACCCTCACACCTTTATGAATGTATTATTATAAAATAACTGTCTGTTGTTGCCTTCATGCTTACCCTAGAATCTCTGCTTTTCTCTTTTCCTAGTTGAACTCTACATTTACCTACAAAACGGAGTCTACAGGATTGCAATTGGTCACCATAACAAAATCAGTTTCTCTCAGCATTTAAGCAGAGTAGGTTGCACACAAAAAGCATTTGTTAAGCTTTCACTTACAGTGACGTGCAATTAAGCAGGTCACCATTTTGGTCAGCCATAGGGCTCTTTTTTCTACTTGAGTGTTTGCCTCCTTCCCCTGTAACTTAAGCAAACTGACTCTTACATTAAGAGCTATAATACTTACCTTATAGCTTTAGGACACCTTAGGAAACCTTGTAAACTGCAATAGCTTGACATTTGAACAAGTAACCCTTGTAAAAATTCCCAAAATTGTATACTGTTGGTCTGTTTTTCCTGCTAAACAAATGAAATTACAGTGCTGAGTGCAAATAACATTAAAGTGCTGAATGCAAATTTTAGGCCCTTACATTCAACTTACCTATGGTGTGGTGTCTTGAGTCAATCAGGGTATTCCCCTGCAACCACTCCTACTGCCTTCTCTTTTCCCCCACCCCTCTTTCCTCAAACAGCTTAAACTGCTACAATTCAGTACAGGCATCATTTTCAAATGTAGGTGCTTAGGATTTCCCTCTCTCTTCCCCCCTTGGCTGACCTGGTGTGACTCAGAGTAAGTTTCTTCATTGTATGGAGTTTTTGTGTAACTGAATGACCTGCTGCTAAATTCTGATTCTGCACAGACTGCTCTATTTTTTTGCAGCGGCTCTATAAGTAGCTAGTGACTTCATTGAATTTCTGTGGTAATGTTTGTGTTTAAACTGAACCTGTACCTAGAGAATGTGTATAATCAGAGCTCCTACTTGCTGCATGTGTTTTTAATGTTGAAATTGCACACACACATTGAAGAAGTGCTTTTATGACCTGAATAACTTGGGCTAGCTATACCTGAAGTGCTTTTACTGGCAATTTTCCAGTTGTACAATTGTGAACAATTGATTTAGTTTATAACTGAGGAGGTTTCTCGTGCACTTATTTGTGACACCTTGGCATCAAGACATTCATCGGATTTTCACTTTGATATAAACCTTGTAAACTGCAATAGCCCCAGTACCTCTAAATCTAAAGTACTATAGCCACTCTCCCACTTTCTAGATCCTATCTGCTTTCATCTGGGATAATTCTTCCCACCCCCATTCTTCTGCCTACATTTTAATAGCCCCTTTTATGCTTCATCAGGCATTCTCCCATCCCTCTTCCAGTACCTTTACCTCACCACTCTATCTTTTGCTGTTGCATCACCAGGTAAAACAGTTCCTTAACTCACTAGCTGAATCACAAATAATGATATACTCCTCTTTACTACCCCTCTTGTTCACACCATACCTTTTTACCTTGTATGAAAACCAGTTTCTCACAGGATTTCAGATCCTGAAAGGCCATACTATCACCCCAGCTGTAAATCCTCCCACCTTCAACCATACTTACAGTACCAGGTCCTATCCAACATGTTGTTCAGTCTATCAACATCTCAACCCCAGGCACATTAGCTCTAGATCCAAACACTACCACAAACTAATAAACAAATTCCTGAAGTTTATCACCAAGTACAGACTTAACCTAATACTTGGTGGTGATATTCACCCCAACCCTGGCCCACCCACTTCAGATACACATACCAACTCTACTTGCAATCTAAGCTACAAACCTACAATTAATAGACCAACTAACTCTCTCCTAGCCTGTCACCTCAATATTAGAAGCATTAATAACAAGGTACTTGAATTGCATGCACTTCTGGATATCCACTCCCCTGAGATTCTCTGTTTATCTGAAACCTGGTGAAAACCTAACACTACAGACAATGAAGTGTTACCACCTGGGTACAACATACACAGGCTGGATCGTGCTTCCAGGAAGGGGGGTGGGGTAGCTGTACTCTATATATCTGAGTTGAATGTCACCATGGATGTAATACAACCACCTCAGATTAATAACTCAGAGATTCTTACCACCAAATTGCAATTTAATAAAAATAAATGCATTAATATCATCTGCATGTACATTCCCCCAGGTAACAATATATCTACACTTGAAGATATCCTGCACTGGCTGGCTATCATGTCACTACCCCCAAGAAACCCTACTACTTGGAGACTTTAACATAGACTGGGGCACCTGTTCCTCAGAATCCCCAACCACTCATATTAACCTGCATGCATTTACACAAATCATATCCACCTCTACCAGGATAGGTAAACCCAACCAAAAAAAAAAAAAGCATACTTGACTGGGTACTCATAAATAGTCACCCCCAACTGTACACCTCTGGTACCCTCCCTGATGGCCTAAGCAATCACCTTTTCACATATGTAATTAAGCACAATGCCATTAATTCCCAACAACCCTTACTCAGAATGGTTAGAAACAATAAAAACTTTGACCCTGCCAAATTTCAACAAGAACTAAACTCATGCAATTGGTCTATTCTAAAACACCTCCCCTTAGAGGAAGCAGTAGCATATTTTAACAACAAATTCCTTGAGATCCTTGATTTGTATGCACCTGTTCAATCAAAGAGAACAAAGGCAAAAACTGAGCTATGACTTTCTAAAGAGCCTAAACTCAAAATGACCCTTAGAAACAAAGCATGGGCTTTATGGCGTTCTTCTAAAGACCCCCCAAGATCACATTAAATGCAGGCAATCCAGGAACGAAACTAAAAAATCCATTTTACAAGACAAAAGACAATACTACTGTAATTTGCAGACAGTAAATCAAAATAACCCTCAGAATTTTTGGGCAGGTTTAAATAATCTACTACATCCTGGACAAACTTCAACCCCAATCCCTGCTGCTACTATTGATAAAACTCCTGAAGATGTTTCTGACAGTTTTAACTGATTCTTTACTGAGACAATTCAAACCCTAGCTAGCCAACTACCTCCTAGCTCCCCTGGTCCTGAAAGTACCACCCCCTAGAAACCTACTCGCATTCAGCTTCCAACCAGTCGCCACTTCACTTATCCGTACCTTGATCAAAAAATTAAAACCCATTGTACTTTCTGCTGATCAACTCCCTGCCGAGTACCTACAAAAATCAGCTGATGCTATTGCTTACCCCATTTCAATACTAATAAATCGAACCATAGTAGAAGCTAAAATTCCCACCATCTGGAAAATATCCTATGTAATCCCACTTCACAAAGGAGGCAGCTCTACTGAATTCTCCAGTTATAGGCCAATAGCTATACTCTCTCTCTACTTGCAAAGATTATGGAAAAATGTATTCACAGACAACTCATGCACCACCTAATCCAGAATCACCTTATGGCAGACACTCAGCATAGCTTCTGTCCTCATCACAGCACTACTTCAGCCCTCCTAGCCTTTACCAACACCATAAACCATAATCGCAACAATAATTATATATCCTCAGCCCTCTTCTTGGATCTTTCCAAGGCATTTGATATGGTTGATCACCAACTTTTAATCCACCCCCTGCAAACATTCTGTCTAGATACTAGAGCCCTTCAATGGTTTCAATCCTACCTGAATGGTTGACAGCAGGCTGTCCTCTGGCAGAACAAACTCTCTAATCTTCTACCTAACACCCTTGGAGTACCACAAGGCTCTATACTAGGGCCCTTGCTTTTCTCCATCTTCATTAAAGACCTTTATACTGTCATTCCAAAAGTCAGCTATATCCAATATGCTGATGACTCTACTCGGATTTGCTTGGCCACATCTCCAGTAGAGTTATGGTCAGCTACCCAGACCACCTTTAATACAATAAAAAACTGTCTTTCTGAACGTCATCTGATCCTAAATCCCCAAAAAACTAAAATCCTGTTATTTGCACCAACACGTAGGTCTACCGCTTTCACCTTTACCATAAATTCAAATGATGGCACAATAATCTCCCCTGACCCTTCCACAAAACTATTAGGTGTCATCATAGATAATAATCTAAAATTCGACCTACATGTTAACCAAACTATCAAAACCATCAATAAAAAACTAGGGTCACTTTACAGAATAAAAGCCTTCCTAACCCCTCCAGCTAAAATTGCCATAGCTCGTTCTCACCTTCTTTCAACCCTTCTGTATGCATCCCCTCTACTCTCGAATTTAAACAAGACTGTCCTTAACAAACTCTCAATATGCTGCAACCACATTGCCAGGTTTGCCACTGGGCTGTCTTTTAGGACACATCATTGAATCAATCTAAATCAGCTTGGGTGGCTTGAACTACCCAGCCTAATACAGTATAACCAGCTGATTATGGCCTATAAAATCCTCTATAATCCAGACAATACTCCTGCACTTAAAAATATTATCACCCCCTATAACAATCCTAGACCGCTTCGATCCTCTAACAAACTACTAATTCAGACTAGCAAAATTAATAACACAGCCGGTGACTCTCTCTTTGCAAACTCTGTAAGTAGACCCTGGAACTCTCTTCCAGCTGATATTACCTTACTTTCTACCTTAGGTCAATTTAAAACTAGACTCAGACAACATTTGTCACTTAACTGGTTATGTCAATGTATCAAGCCTGGCTAACTCTCTCTAGAATGTGTAAAAATCTGTTAACCATCTTACTGCGTATTTAATTTAATCCTGACTTGCGCTCAGGATTAACTCTAACCTGTGGAACTTGTTTAACTTGCTTACTTATGTAATCACTGTAAATAGTCTGTTTGTAATATGTAATGCTGGTATTATATAATGCTGTATCTGCTTACCCTTGGAGTTTTTCTCCCCGGGCCTCTGCTGAAAATGGACATGCATCCAGTCAGACTATCCCGGTCAACAAATGTAAAATAAATTAAAAAAAATAAAACTATTACCAAGCTGGCCTTTCCTGGTAAATAAATGTCATTAAATAAATAAAATAAAATCTAATACATATTAAACAAATGCCTGTGAAAAGAATCACATGACAGCTACTGAATATTCAATGCAGTTCTTCATAAAAGAGAGATTTGTGAATATTACTGAAACCGCCACAGCAGAACAGATGAGTACTTCTAAGCATACATTTAAGAAACTGTCAACACTAGAATTAACCAACAAGAAATACTTAATTTTTAAGACAGATAATCATACATTTCAAATTCTTTGTACAAGAATTATAAACAAAATCATGAATAATTAGGGGATAAAAGCCCCAAATCAGGGATCATTTTCAAATGTTACTCTAATTCACTTATAAAGTCAATAAAATAAGATGATTTGCCTCAGTATACATTTCCTGAATAATATGAAGTATGAAACTCTAATCTAGCATGATAAATTGATTGTAATTCTCTGTGATTAAAAGAAAATCATGTGGGGTTATAAGAAAAAGGGCAAAAATAAGAGGCAAAATCAGGGTCATTCTACAAAATTAGAGTCAGCTGAGAGGTAAGAAAAGTATGCAAAACAATTTTATTGTATAACTAGATTATTGTATCTTTTAGCATCAGGAATGTAAAAGAAAGGCTGTATAAGATAATATCAATAATACAGAAATTAACATTCTCCATTACTGACCTGATTGCACCTACTTTCTCCTGTAATACACTCAAAGATTATACAAGAAAGCATGAAAAACCTTTTTTCCTTTTTGTTTCAGACCTTCAGATATATTTAGAGGAAGGGGTAGCTGTAAAGGACCATGTCCTTTAAATGTAACTGCAGTAGTAAGATGCTGAGGTCTGGGAACTGTGTGGCTACAGGGTGGTTGTAAGTCAAAATAGACTGAAGAGGACAGTATGCTAGTAAAGTTTGTTAATCAGCATCTTGTCCTATAATTCAACAAATTACAGAATTTTCAAACACATAAGTGTTGTTTAGTGAGGCTTTACAGCTGAATAAGAGAGAAAAATGTGTTGGCTACATGCAAGACAGGATTCCTGTCACTAAATTGAGCATGATCTAGTGAAAAGAACAATTCTCAGCACACAATCTCACAACTCAGAATTGTGACAGAATGCTGAAATGCCTGGAAATAATGAACATTTTTATATTCTGTGTGAGTGAGTGAGTGAGTGAGTGAGTGAGTGAGTGAGTGAGTGAGTGAGTGAGTGAGTCTGTGAGTGAGTGCATGGGTGTGTATGAAAATATTCAGAATACGGTGAGAGTTAGGGTTAAGGCTGGGGTTATGGTTAAGGTTAGGGATAGGACTAGTGTAAGGTGTGTGCATGTCCTGCTTAATGTTTGGGTTTAAGGCTAGGGTTAGCATTATGGTTAGGGCTGGAGTCAAAGTTAGGGTTTGGGTTAGTACACATGTATGTTAATCCTAACCCTGCCACTAACCCTAATCCTAATTCCAACCTTACTCTCTTTTGTTACTAAGTGTTCTGCACTATTCTTTTCCCCCCAATATTTAGGGAATGAGAAATCTACTGTTTCTAGTATCAGGCACTATAGAAAACATATTTCAAAGATGAGTTGAAAAAGTAAATTGACATCAGCACTGCAGATAAAAAGCTGACAATTACTGACAAAGAAAAGTGGAGAATAAGTAATACCCATATAATGTGTAAGAAGGAGAGTAATGCTCTATTTAAACATACCAAAAGTCATATATACATGTATTACTTCCAAATTAGGCCATCAAGGGTGGCATAATTTATAAGACTGAAAAGAAGAGATGAAGATCGTTGATTTTGGTGTAGGGTCATTTCTTCCATCTGGCTTAAATCATGTTTGTAATGTATCTTTATTTGTGTTGGTTTTATATATGTCTTTATTCAATTTGCTATATTCTCTGCCATATTTTTTGCCTGCATGATATTATAATATTAATATACATCAAACAGCATTTACTTAATTCAGTATTATTTTTGTATTGGTTTTGTTTTTTGGCAAAGTCGAAAACGTGTTCTTCATATTTATTATTTATTTATCCTTTGTCAACAGGGTTAGTCCTACTAGGCTAATTGCCTCTTTTCAGGAGAATCCTAAGATGTCATTTATACCACAAGGGGAAATTTGTCCTGGGCATTGGGGATCTTCCTGTACTCTTTGGAGCTGCTAGATGGAAAAGAAGGGCTGCTACAGCAACAAGGAAGAGGCCTAGAGGAAGCAGCAGCATGGAGAAGGAGAGAACAGCTATGGAGAGTTTGGAGGTGGAAAACGAGAATCTGGAGAAATGTTTGTTGAATATGGAGTATCAAAATGTAAATGAAGATCGCTGTGTGGTGGATAATACAAATGAGCAGCAATTAGCTGTCTCAATGGAGAAGGAAGGAAGGGAGTGGTGCAGATAAAAGAGCTGACACATGTTCCCAAAAAAATCAAACAGTATGATCCAGGTGACACGTCTGCTGTTTCATGGGGTTAGATAGCAGATAATGTTTGTGGAAATGCTGTGGATGGTAATGTGGAGAAGGAACGTGAAGATATGGCAGAAGAGAATGCAGCAGTTAAAGTTATGCAGCAGTGTCAAAAAGTAAGAGGAAAGCAGCAACAAACTGAGAAGGTGGCTAGTTTGCAGTAGATAATTCAGTGATTAAAACATATGCAGCAGATACATCAGGCCAAAAAGGGGAGCAGCATCAAACTGTCAAGTAGAACTGTTTTTTAAAGGAAGAGAAGATCGTCTGTGAGAATAAGAACAAAAAAAATTACACTATGATATGTACAGGACAATTTGATAACTGTTTTGAGTTATAAAGCTCAACAGCTCTTATACATATTGAAACAGAGATGTTTTGTGACTTGACATTTGAAACTGAGGGACTGATGATGAAATTCCTGTAAATGTGTAACAAAATGGATTTTTATCCGTGGAACAATTATTTGTTTTCTGGTAGTACCTTAAATGTTAAAAAAATTTACTTTCCAGTTTATAACTGATGAACTGGAAGAAAATGATGTTAAAAATACATGTGGGGTCTTTGTAACACTGTTGATAATACTGCAAAAGTTAGAGATGAGAGAAACGTATGGAATGGAGGGAAGAGGTTGGAAACTGTTCTGAAATGTGAAAAAAAACATGGTGAAACACTTGCCAAGTGTTATTTTTGTGGCTGGTCATAGAGAGCTATTACAACATGGTGGCCAGCCTAAATCATGTTTCTTTTGTGGATCCTTTTCTCATCTAATTAATGATTGTTACAAAGTAAAATGTCACTGATGTGGGGAGAAACGACATACAGCAAGAAGGTGTGTGCCTAAGTGAAGGTTATATTAAAAAGGGGGCACTTTTGGATGGATGTTCAAGAGCAAACAGTAAATAATGAAAATGTCAAGAAAAGGGAACAAAACATACATGGGAAGGACAACAAGAGGCTGAGAGAGAGGGTGAACTAGGTGAATAAGAAACTGTAGAAGAAAAAATATGGATGGGGAAATTGAGGAGCGAGAGTACATACAGGAAGAAGGGTCAGGAGAAGGGACTGACACTAACAAATTTTTTGAGGTTCTAGCCAGTAAAAAAGCTAATTCTACAGATCAAATCTTATGTGAACATCAAACTAGAAAAATACACAAATAGCGAAAGAGAAAAATAAGAAAACAAAAATTTAAAAAATATTTCCCCTAAATTTAAAAAGAAGGAAAAGCAAACATGTTATAGTACTTTCAGTAAATGTGAACAGTATTATTAACATAGCAAGAAGGACAGGGATACTGGAAGGATGTGCTAAACATAATTTATTTATTTTATTTATTTATTTATTTATTTATTTATGTGCTGAACATAATGTTGCTGTTATTCTGTTAGAGGATGTAAGATTCCTGACAAGTGAAGAAAGATTGCAAACAGAAAAATTGTGGTGGTGGAAATATAATATGGAACTTAGGAAGTGAAAGTTGTTCTTGAGTAGCTTTGTAAAAAATAGTTAAAATACTAGATGTAATCCTGGTAAGGATGGGAAGGTTACATGTTGTAGATGTGAGGTAAAGTGAACATGTTTATAGAATTATAGTGTTATATCCATATAGAACTATCAATGAAAACGAAAATCTGTTTCATCAAATATTAAGCTATGTGGTGGTAAACATGAAAATTACACCTGTAGGGGACCTTAAGTGTGAAAGGATAACGTCTGCTAAGTTAGCTGTGTAGAACAAATGTCAATGAACTTATAGTAGGGGACAATTACCCTGAAATTTATTATTTTGCATTATCAAAAGGATTTTGGGTAGCTGATGCTGATACAGTTGTGACATTTTTCAGACCATTTAACAACATGGATGGAGTTGATAAAAGAAAGGGAGAATACTAAAATAGGAAAACAAAATAAAATGAATGCATGGGGAACTATAGGATGAAATTGGAGAGTGGGAATTATTGCAGTTACTGGAGGATCATATAACCATGAAAGACTTATATGAAAACTGGGCTGAATGGTGGATTGGATTTAAAAAGAAGCATTAAAAGTTTTTTTTCAATAGCAGATGAAAGAAAGGAGGAGAAAGTGAAGTATGGAAAATTATAGTACTGTATTAGAGAATTTAGAGAATACATGTTATGGAAAAATAACTATATAAAAGAAACTTTGAAAATGTTAAGGCTTGAAGGCATAAGAGATATTATATACAAGAGAGAAGGTATCTGCATATCTGGGTAAAATAGTAAAGGAAGATATTACTATAATAAGGGAAATGAAAAATGTAAAATGAGATGTACAAAGAACACAACAACAAATTAGAAGTATTCCAGTACAGCATGTGGAAATATGTATAAGAATAAAAATAAGGAAAATAAGACAGAATGGTAAGTAAAAAAAAAAAAACAAATCAAGTAAGAATTAAGGAAGAATTTGAAAAAGAAATTGCTATTAGTGAATTGGATAAAATATTTAGGAAAATAAATTTTGATTCAGTATCAGTCCCAGATCACATAGAATATGGAATATACAAGAAATTACTGGTCTGGCAAAGAGAATATTTTGTAAATGTACTGAAGGAATGGTTGAATGGATGGTTTGTTTATGAAGACTGGGATGTACTTGGATATTAAAATTTATATGAAAGAAAGATGATAAGAATGAAAAAGAAAATTGAAGACCTATCACATTAAATAACACAGAATATACTTTTTGATCAGGACAATCCAGAGGAGAATGGGAGGAGGAATAAGAGATACTATAGAAGAAAGTATATCCTGAGGATTTAATAAAATCCATGTAGGCATAGTGTAAGGCCTACACAGAAGGTACCATGGCCGTCTATGCAGAACCCCGTTGGCAGTGCGCCTTGCATAATAATGAAGGCATGTTACTGAGGGAGAGCCATGTAACACAGTTATTGAATCAGTGTAGGGAGTGTTACTATGTCCAAAGATGAGTAGCACACTCCCTGCACTGTCAAAGCACAGGAGTAGTCAACTGAAAAAAGTGAAATTACATCTGTTTTTAATTACATTTTTTTATTAATTTTTTGTGTTGGCAAGGCATGGTGCACAACACTGGACACATGCTAGACATCTAAAAAATAGAAACCGGACACATTTAATAATAAATGGAAAGGTCAAGTTTAAGCACAGCTGAGAATGTTTGCATGGCGTACCTCGGTGCTCAGTGGTACTTAAACGCAGTGGGGAGTCATATATAAAAGTATAGCAGCAATCCACACATTCATATATCAAAAATGATTAGAGTGACAGCCTTATGTGCAGTAGGTGCTGGGTTCAAATAGGCAGGCATGTTATTTTGCAAATACACATTTATGAGAATTATGCCAAATTCCGCTTAAATATTTTGTTTGATTACACAGACAGGTTCTTAAATTTATTTTGCAAATAAATATTTATGAGAAGCACTATTAAATCCCTGACTGAAATTTGTATGAATACACAGACAGATTAATAAGCATTTATGTTGCAAATACACATTATAAGAAGTATTCTTAAACCCTTGATTGTATAGTGTATGTAAGTACAGACATGTTATTAGGCATTTATGTTGCCAATACACAATATGAAAATTATATTTAAATCCAGCTTTGGTATACCCAGATAAGCTCAGATAAGCACAGCTAAGCCTTGCCAAGCACTTCTTAAACCAGGAATGTTTAGCACTGCTTAGCTGGTTTGTGCATTGCTAAGCTGTGCAAAGCACTTCTAAGCAATGCCTGTTTAAGTACTGATCAACCAAGCTAACCTGGTTTTAATACCACTAAGTATTGTTAATCATTGCCAGTTTAAGCACTGGTCAGCTGAGCTCAGTGGGTTTTCACATTGCTAAGTGAAGCGCCACATTTTTTAAAATTACCCAATGGCTGTAAAGGGTAGGAAACACCTAACAGCCTGTTTTAAGTGCAACAGATGGGAATACAGCCATAACCTGTTGGAGTTAGAACTTGGCAGGATCTATGGCAGGTGCTGGAGAAGGTGTGCTCTTCTGGTCACAGTGTTGGGGCATTCTGGAGTCCAGGGTCATGTTTGGGACTCCTTGTTAAATACCATGATGTCCTGCAGTTGCAGTGCCAGTACCAGGGATCAGAGTACAAGTTTGAGTCCTGGAACCTGCTGGCATGCAATCTCACCAGTGCAACTGGTATCCCCCACACAGGTGAGCAAGTGCATCATCATTATGATGACCTGAAGTGTCAGAAGGGGGATCTTTTGGCCACTTGTGTCCAAGATGCTTGAGATGGGAATACCCCACAAGATTGTAAGTATTGTTATCATTGTTTTACCAAAACCTACTCTGAATGTGTGATAGACAGGTATGCATAAAGATGTGTTTCTCTCCCCCACAGCTGCAGAGGAGAGAGCTCACAACCTGGAGGCCCATGCAGGGCACCTGGCCAGGTTGCACCATGAGTGTGGTGAGTACAGATGTAATTTGCAATCTATAGTCTATATAAATAAGAAGGAGTAAATTAGTAACTTCCACTAGCTAAATTCAGTTTTGATTGTACTGCAATGAATGTGGTCATAGCCATGTACTAAAATAAGTGAGTAATGCCAGGTGCAGTTTAGTAAAGATGAACGCATGAAACCTGATAATGTTAAGGAAATAAAGTTTCTACTGTATTAATAATGTTAAAGAAATAAAAGTGTCTACTGCATTAATTGTGAAATTACAGCTGTATTGCAACACATGCATTATATGAAGTGTTATTCCAATTAAAGCTGTGTTGTGCAATATGTGTGTATTTTGGACTGTTGTCCATGAAATCGAGTATTACATCTGCTGTGAAGTAAAAACACAAAGAATACAATTAAATGACTGAAGGCTAGCTATTAAAGTGTGTTCTGCAAAACTGTAGATGTGACGCTATACTGCAAGATATAATGCATTATGATATCTGGTCTGCACTATGTTCTGAAGCAATAATACAAATGCCCAGGGTATGTTGTGTATGTCAGGATTGTCTTGTGTTAATCATTGCATTTCAGCTATATGCATTCCCGCTCTTGGGCACGCTGCTGCAGGCAAGTATGAAACTGTAATAGCTGTATACTGCAAATATACCATCTGCAACTGTATATGGGTCAGGTAGCCAACCCAGCACTCCAGTATGGTTTGTACACATCACATATGTTTTCACCCACTAGGGCTTTATTGCCTACACCTGCATTCCATGTATTAATGCACAGTTTACCTACTATATCTGTCATGCATGGATCTTATGCATGTGTGTGTTCAAATGTCATTGCAGTCTTCTATAACACTCTACATCTATAACCAGGTCATATTTTGTTACCAGGTGAGCTCTAGGGACACATCAGTCAATCAGTATACAGCTGTGGTTCAGTAGCTCAGTTTGATAAATGATAGGTGTGATGTACATTTTGACACATACAGACTAGGGTTTGAATCCGGGGACAAGTACTACTAAATATTAATAGAAACAGTTATGTGTTGTTAACAGATGTTCTGCTCACAGGAATTGCAGGTAAATAAATGGCTGTAGTCCCTGTTAGAATGGATTAATAATTTGTGTGTTCAGATGTGCCAGAGTGTTAACAGCATTGCTCAGCAATGTTATAAGACATCAAAATATAAAGGCAACAAGTACAATACTAATAAAAGTTAATAAAATAAATAAAATGCGTAATCTTGGTATGCCTGTATGCCTGGTGTGTCTGCTGATAGTCTAAGCACATGCCGGCCAAGGACATCATGATAGTCATAAACTCTCTGTACTGTGCACGATACATGTCTCTCAAGTGTCACGCTGTCATGGACTATGATCACTGTTGCCTAATCCCTCGGTCATAGATCTAGCATCAACATGATTTATGTCAATAGCACAGTCACACTACATTAGTCCACAGTACACCTTGGCAGTCATATATGTCTCCTTGACATGTAGTAGTCCACTGTAGTTGTATACCTGTAGGTGCTACAGCTTGGCCCATAGTGCCCCAAGCAGATAGCTTGAGAGGTATGTATGTGCTACAGAAGCTATAGAGCACTTGTATACATAAAGTAAGGGCATACCTGTAGGGTATATAAGTACTGTTGTAAACAATATAGCCTATACTTGTAGTAATGGACTGTATTTCTCTCTCCCTCCACTCCTTATCTGCATCATTATTTGTTATTGTTATACATTGGTTGTGGTTTATTATTAATATCTGTTGTTCTCAAAACGTTATGTTGGGCCTTGTGTTTTATTATTGTTATATATTACAATGGTTGCATACTAACATACCTTGTTGAATTACCTATGTTGTTGGCCTTATGCCGTAAATATTACTGGCATGCTGTTACTATAATGACTGTTATTTCACTTATTGTTGTGTTTCGTATGCTATGCAATTTTATGTTACTGGTTTATCTGCAATTTTCTGGGATGCTGTTATAACTAACTAAATGTTCTGTCCATTACTAAAATATACACTTTGAAATACCTCAACACCATAGCTTGACTAGGTAGGCTGGTTCCTGGTGATCCACCTACCCTACCTCAGCTGGCTGTGGCACCAGGTCCCAGCATGTCTAGGGACCCAACCTGGTGCTGCCTTGTCCACTGGTCGTGCACCACCTATGGGTGTAACTGCCTCGGGAGATGTGGCCTGTCCCCTCTAAGAGCAGACGTGGAGAGGAGGTTGTCACCCAGCAACAGCTACCAGAGATGATGCACAGGATCATGCACCATGGCTACAAGGATTGCCTGTGCCGGACTGAGGGCAGACTGGACAAGCTGGAGAGGCAGATTGGTCCCAGTGCCCAACCCACAGCACAGCCACCTTTGGGGCAGTGAAGGAGTGGTTTTACTGCCCATGGGTGAGGAGCTCAGTCTGACTGCTGCCGTCTGGGGGCACATGGCTCTCTGATTCCACAATACTCTCCCCATCCAAGGTGGTTACCCCCTCATGTGTCACACATTGCCCTGTATGTTGTCCTGTCTGTCTTGTCTCTTTGCAAATACAACCTTTCCTACCCAACTTACCTCCCTACATGTACATATATCCCTTTCCTAACATTTGACTCTCTCTCCTTGAATAAAAAAAGGGCATTTGTCCCCAAAAAAATATTGCCCCATACATAGCTCTCCATTTCACACACACATCCACTGGACACAATCATTGCATGAATTAATCAACACAGTTATGTCACCCTCACCCCCCTCTCTCTGGGGTGTGAGGCTCCAAATTCCAAATCCACTGCAACCTGCACAGTTTTTGCTGTAGAAGAAATGGAGAGCTATGGTCCTTTCCTACACCCATCCTGCACATCACTACCTGCCTTTCAGTATGTTTTTCCCCCTGCATACACCTATTTCACCACTTTCCTATCACCCCTTTTTTCTTTTCTTTTTTTATAATTAGCAAGTGGTTTAAATGAAGGTTAGCTGCATGGTACAACATGCAAACCTGATTAAAACTGCTTGGAACTGCCTTAATCACCTTCTCTGTTTCTGACACTGTTAGGCACACCTGCAAAATAATCACCCCTGCCAAGTCTCGGACCTAGAACCCTTTAAACTGCAGTATAGTGCATTAGGCCACTAGGCCACTCAGCTGTAAAGTGAAGCAGCTGTTTCCATAAACATATCTTGATTGCCAGTGACACACTGCTTGAACATGTCATGTGAAAATTAACAGTGTACTTGGCACTGTGATACAGACACCAAACCAGTACACAACCAAATAAATCATGATGGATGTATGTGAGGCCTGGGATAGCAGGTATAGCTGTCAACTGCACAGACTGTTGCAGAATGTCCACAACTGTGCCACCTACTTTTGGCACAGTTTTCACAAAACCTATTCTGTGTGTTAAAGTACTGGCAAGTCAGTATGGATTGAGTTTACAAAATCATGACAGACAGTTCAGTGTCACATGTCATACACATCCAAACAAACATGCCTATGCCAATCCTATGTAACAGACTGTATGACTGCACATATATCTTGCAGATACACCTACTGGAGTATTGACTCAGTAACTCAGTTTGTTAAATTCCTAGCATGTTGTACATTTTGCCACCCACAGCCTTGGATTCAAATCCAGTGTGTTGCACTTCAATGACGTGCTTGTGGATACAACAAATGATGAGTGAATCCTGCAATTTTAAGCAGAACAGGTTGCTGCTACTACATTCACTGCTATCCATGTTAGCACATCAAAGGCTTGTAGGTAGGGACACACTGCACAAATATGTATAGGCTGCCTAAATGTCGCATATCACTCTCTGAATGGCACTTATGTACCTTAAGCACATGCCTCACCTGGACTGTTATGGTTACCCTCACTCTGGCTCTGCTGTAACAACAGAGCGGACACCGCTCCCTCACTGACACATACAGCTTGCTGTCCTCCAATGTGTTCACACTCCCCAGTATGACACCTGGACAAAACACAGCAGTTGCAGTCTGCAACATATGCAGCAGTATGTTAGGCTACCTGCTACAGACCTACCGTACCTCACAACCCCCTAGAACAAGGGATTCACACAACATCCATACATAAAGGGGTAGGGGTGGTCAAAGGTCAAGCAACCTGGACATGTGTCACAGTCTTCCCCTATAAACATACACAGCTGATAGACCAGCAGCTAATGCAGCAGCATGCATATTCTGAGGCATATAACGTATGACACTCACATCTGTCTTCCCCCTTACTGACCTCAACCCGCATTGATTAACACTGAACTGCCACATAATCAGAAAGTTATTTCACAATGGCCAGACATAGCATGCAAAACTATGGACATACCACATAAATCCCAACAGTGGACAGTATTTTACCTACCCTCTGTAATACTGTAGTCTTCATACATTGATAATGTCCATCTCACAAATTAGGAAAGATACTAAGACCTACATGAAGCCCTGAAATATAGCACTGTTGTGCCATGGCATTGGCTAAAGAAAGTGCAACCTAGGTGTTCTGGATGCAGTTAACAAGTGTGAGCCATGGATTGGTGCACAAGCAATCACCTGTTATTAAGCATTACCCAACAAAATGCAAGCAGCTGCCTAGGGTGAACAGGTCTGTGACTTACTTTACCAAAATAGTCTATGATTTCAGAAGCATTTTTCGTCAGGACTTCTGCACAAAAAAAGAGTACAGCACTCTACCAGGTATGTAATAGAAGTCTGCATTTAATGGGATGCAGATGGGAGGCTGCAGTTATGGGGAATAGGGATTACAGCAGTAGGCCTGTTGTACATCTCTGGGAATGACATGTTGGTGATAATCTGCTGTCCATCCCCTATAGGCATGCCTTTCAACTCTGCCTGCTGTAATGTTCATCACAGCTCTGGCCCTCTCAATCCCTCCTACAATGGTCGGCTCCTGTATGAATGCTACTGGATTGTCTGTTAAACAGTAGTGACAGTACATAATGGTGGACACAGCTGGCATATCATGTGATGTACTGTCATTCATCTCCTCTCAGTCTGTGAATATAACACAGGAATAGTTCAAACATTGTACAGGTGTCCCTGACTGTCCATGATGTACTCTGGCTCTGTACTGTTTAATCGACATTCATATCTCATTGCTTGAGAGCTATGGCTGGGATACCTGGCACCCCCCCTACAGCAGAACTTCCTGTCATAGCCAATAGTAGTGGGAGAACACAGGCCGAACCTCAGCAACAGAGTGTATATATTGATCATGCAATGTAAGGGAATGAATACAGTAACCAATATTACTGTAGCATAACTGTTTTCTGAGGGTTCTGGAATGTGACAGCCAGATTCCCCACATTCTGAGATCAACCATTAAGTATTGTCCAACCATTTTCCAGACATCCATATGTTTCTGGTGCTGGGTTCACATATATCAGGGACACATACACATTCCATAAACATCTGTGTACTGCAGAAATCGGACACCTACAGGGAAGATTCTCTACAGCACATTTGCAGTGCTGTCTATCATTGCATCACATGGATGTTGCTGGACTGTCCCCATATACTTGTAGTATCACCTATTTGCTGGATAGTGGCTGTATGACTTGGTACTGGGACATTGCCCATGGGGGACACACCACAGTAGATGGCATTAATGGGAGTGGAGACATACAACATCACAGCACACATGGACATAACCGGTATTGCCACTATGTTTCTCATAGCCACATACATACTTTGTTGATAGATAGCAGGGTATGATGTGGGAGTTAGTGTTGGATAGTGCAGGCCAATTTGGATGTGCAGGGTGTGTACATAGTGAAGAGCAATGTATGTAGTCCTGTGATGTGTTCCCCTCTTCTTGTCTTTCAGAAAGGATGTATAGATTGAGGCACGCACCATTTTCAGGTGCGGAAAATGATGTGATCCTGGATGGCCTCAGATTACATCACAACATACTGCTGTCCAGGAGTCATCAGAATTTTGAGCAATGTGCTACCCTGTGGGCTGACCTCATCACAGCAGTAAACCATGTAGTGCTACAGAAAAGAAGCTATGAGCAGTGAGCAAGTCCAACACCGGGCAACAGATATGATAAATGCTGCATGGCAAAGGGCCTCTGCTGTGGCCAGGAACTGTGCTGCCACCAGTGGAGGGCCTGCAGCAGAACAACCACTCTCAACCATAGAGGACTTCCTGGTGAACCTGGGATCAACAACCAGCTCCCAAACATCCATCACCCCATAAGTTGTGGAGGTGGGTGCCACCACTTCCACAGCAGAGGAACGTCCAGGAAAGCCTCCTGTGTACATCACTGTAATACTGTAACAGTCATTGTGGCAGCCTCTGCATACCAGTACATGGATGTCAG
The DNA here is from genome assembly GCF_019279795.1 of Protopterus annectens. Taxonomy (NCBI): domain Eukaryota; kingdom Metazoa; phylum Chordata; order Ceratodontiformes; family Protopteridae; genus Protopterus; species Protopterus annectens. Next base: position 804,873,221 of record NC_056727.1, read on the forward strand.
GTCAATCTGCGTTTTTTGGGGGGAGGGGGTTCTTTGTAATGCACACTTGTGCACACATACTCAGAATGTCAGCAATGTGGGTGGTGTCACAGTTCCTACTGTACATGTAACAATGCCACATTTGCTTTTGCTGACAATACCTCTCCCTCACATTTCCATAGGTACGTCAGGTGTGGCCAGAGTCCAATGCCCTGTAGCTGGTGAGTGTGAAACTGTTCATAGGTTCATAGGTAGGTACTAGGCTATCGGCCCTAGGGCCCATACAAGCCTAGCCAAAAAATGTACCCTGGCTTTCGCCACCCAAGAAAATTATTTTCCTGTGCCCCTGTCGAGCAGAGCCACAGAAGTGATCCCCGGGGTGAATTTCTCATTTCCCATCCAATCATCAAGATTTTTCTTGAAGAGTGCTAATGAGGAGCTCTGTTTGACATAGATAGGTAGTCTGTTCCAGAGTATGGGAAGTCTCTGGGACAGGAATCTATCCCTCCAGCATGTTCTGTTTATTGTGGTGACAAGGTTTAGGTCCCTAGAGCGTATAGCTCAGAGGGATTGGGATTTCTTTACGTGGAGCATGTCCAACAGCTCTGGGTTTGACATAGCTTTGTATGTTAGGCAGAGTTCGCCCCTGAGTAGGCGATATGCGATGGAGTAAAGCTGTAGTTTTTTTGAGCTGGTCTGTATAGGGCATCTGTTTGAGGCCAGTAATACTCTTTGTGAGGTATTTCTGTGGTCTTTCCAGTTGTTGTAGATGTCTTGTGAGGTACATATCAAAAGGGGCATTGTACTCTATAACGGGTCTAATGAGTGATGAGTAGAGGGGAACAATGACCTCTTTTTTTCTGGATGAGAATCCTTTTGTGATGAGATGAGCCACGTAGAAGGATTTCCTGACCACTGTGGCGATGTGATTATCAAAGGAGAGACTACTGTCCACCTGTGTCCCAAGGTCTCTTATCACATTTTTGGCATTAAGTAGACTACCAGCTATGTTGTAGTTCATGGGTACAGAGTTTTTACCAAAGGGGATGACAATACACTTTTTGGCTTTGAGCTTCAGGCCATGGCTTTGACACCAGGTATCTGTCTCAGTGAAGCCCTTTTGTAGTTTGTCCACATCATTAGGAGTTTCGATTATGGCTCCTAGTTTGCAGTCATCTGCAAACTTTGTTAGCCAAAGACCTTCTGTGCTGGCCTGCACTTCAGAGAAGTAGATACCAAACAGGAGAGGACCCAGGACTGAACCCTGTGGTACCCCACTTGTCACTGGTCTGATGCCGGATTTGGAATCCGCTATTTTCACAGTGTGGGTTCTGTCCATGAACCAGTTGGCAACCCATTTTGTGACATAGGGATTTATACCTAATTTAGTGGGCTTATCTATAATTCCAGAGTGGGGGATGGTGTTGAAAGCCTTGTCGAGATCTAGATAAGCTGTGTGAACCATTTTACCCTCATCTATTGCTTTGGTGACTGCTTCAAAGAAGTCAATCAGGTTTAGGAGACATGATCTGCCTTTTACAAATCCAAACTGGGTAGGGTCCAGAGTTTGGAGATTACCAATGTCTTTGTTTATGAGTTCCACGATGATACGTTCCATGACCTTGCAGACCAGGCTCATCAGGCTAATGGGGCGGTAGTTCCCGGGGTCCGTAGTGGCTCCCCCTTTGTGGAGTGGGATAACTGTCATGGTGCACCATTCAGTGGGTACAAAGCCTGAGGTGAGGCTATGATTGAACATGGTACTTAGGTAGGGTGCCAGTTCATTCTGTAGTTCCTGTAGAACGCAGCCTGGGATATTGTCAGGTCCCATGGATGCTGTGTTCTTGGCTCTGGAGAGTGTGTTCTTTACCTGTGCAGCCATGATTATAGGAACTTTGCATTCTTCCAGTATAGAGATGGGCCCTCTAGGGGGTGAGAGGGGAGTAAAGTTAGCACTGAACTTATCTGCTAGGATGTTAGCAATATCAGTTGGTTCTGTATATTTAGTGCCATTGTGCTGTAACTCAGAGCTGATCTGAGTGTTCCCATTTAGATTCTTGACATAGCTATAGAATGCTTTGTGGTTGTCTTTAGAGTCAGTGGCAATTTTGTTTTCCTAACTAGCTTTGGATGATTTTATGAGGGATCTCAGCTTCTTACTGAGGTTGACCAGGGAGTTCATCCAGTCATGGGAGTTTACTCTTTTTTGCAACAGTTTCTTTCTTCTATTGTAGAGTTTGTTTAAGGCAGAGGACCACCAGATTGGCTTCCTTTTTTTGGAGGATAACATCTTGGTTCTATTAGGGATAGCATGATCCATGCACTCGTGTAAGTGCTTATAAAGTGCATTTGTGTAGGATTTGGCAGTCATACCTCTATTGTCCATCTGCATGGGTGTCATGAAGTTTGCCACTTCTGTCTTAAGAAGTGTGAAGTTGGCTTTGGAGAAGTTTTTTACGATGGTTTCCCTAATTGGGGCTGGGGGTGGGATGTGGATGTCTAGGTTGATTAGCTTGTGGGCGGATCTGACCAATGAGGAATTGACCTCTGGTGTGGAACACCAGTTTCCCATGTTGGTAATGACCAGGTCTAGGATATTGCTGCCCCTGGTGGGAGTGTGAATAAGTTGATCCAAGGCGTTGGAATTTATGAATTCTAGAAAACGTTGAGCAAAAGAGTTGGTACATGAGTAGTTTTGAGAGTTAATGGTGGGGTAGTTGAAATCTCCCATTATTAGGGTGTTGGGTTGTACCCTAATACTTTCCAGTGTATCAAGAAATGAGGAGTGTGAATCCTGGGGCATGGTGGGGGTCTGTAGCAAGCTACAATTTGGATTGCGGTCTTGCCCAGAGTTAGTTGCCCTTGGATAATCTCGAATGCATTATGCTGTGCAACTAGCCTGGAGGTGTGGATATCCTTAATGAATATGGACACGCCTCTGCCTTTAGTGCTTCTTACTGGGTTAGGTGGCTGAAAGGTATGGTATGAATTGAAGCCTGGTAATGCAGGGGTGCTCTCTGGAGCTTTGAACCAGGTCTCTGTCACTGCACAGATGTCAATGTTCTCCATTTTAAGGAGTGCCTCGAGTGAGTGCATTTTGAGGTTTAGACTTCTAGCATTGAGTAGCATTACCCTCAGATTTTGCTTGCTTGTACCTGTTATGGTGATGAATTTGTCATTTGAACCTTGCCTAAAAAAGGTACTATAGGGGTGGCAAGAGCCTTAGCCAGTATCCGGAATCCTAAGGGTGACAGATGCAGGCCATCTCTGGCAAAGCATCGTGGACTGTAGATCATGTCATCCCAGGCAGACAAATACTGGATCCCCTTAGAATGACACCAGAAGCTTAGCCAATTGTTGAAGTCAATCATTTTGTCCTTGTACTGTGGTATCATTCTGGGTGATGGCAGGATGCTACTCAGGGTTAGGGTCATACCTGCCTGGGATACAAGATCGGAGAGCTCCTCCATGTCTCTTTTCATGTAGTCCAGGGAGGTACGTCTCAGGTCATTCACACCAACATGGACAATGACAGTGTCATATCTGTACTTATTGTGGAGTGACCTGAGTGCATGCATTATGTGGCGGATCCTGGCACCTGCTAGGAAGCTGACAGTAACTTTCTCCTTGTTTAGTCTAGTGAGTGGAACATCAGTGTGCCTAACTATAGAGTCACCTATGACTAGAGTGTTGGGTACGTTGTTATGCCTTATGGGCTGTGGTTGAGTGGCACACTGAGTTTGTGGGCTATGTGTCATTTGGGTTGTGTTGGGGGGGTGGAGTTTGCTTGCGTTTATGCTTTGGATGTCCCTGATGCTTGGGCAGGTTTTTATTGAGAGCCTCCACGAGTGTAGGTGTGTGTTTTGTTTTTCTATGTGTGTGTTTTGGTGGTGTAGGCTTTGAGGGACTATGTGATGAGTGTGGTGTGGTGCAAGTGTTTACCTTCTCCTCTTGACTGTCTAGTCCAGTCTTGGGTGAAGAGAGCTTTGCTTCCAGTTTGGCTATATAAGTGCATCTCTCACAGTTTGCAGTGTTGGGTGGTAGGAGGAGAGGGTTGTCTGTGTACATGAGGCAATTGCTGCATTGCCCCAAGATGCCCAGATTCATCAGATAGACGGGAAAAATCACTGGGAGCTGACCCTTAGACATGCCTGGATAAGTGCTTATTTATTAAGTACTAAAAACTGCTTTCCACTAGACAAGTGAGGAAAGTTGAGTGCTGTAGTAATTTGCAGCTTATGTAGTGCTTACAATGAGTTCTGAACAACTGCTGAGTTCAAAGAAACAGATTTGAGTGCTGAAACTAGAAAACTGGCTAGTTATAAGAAACAAAACTAAGCTAGAAGGCTTCCCTCCAACACAGAAGGGCTTGGGGGCTCAGAAGCCTACAAACAGTCTAGACCACTTAACAGGAAAGGCAGGAAACAAGCTTGAATTTTTTTTTTTTATGCTTTTGTATGGATCATATATACCCTATGAATGTTAAGGGGTGCCATTTTGCTGTAGACACAACTGATATGCTTAGCCAGAGTACAATACTTATATGTTCAGTTTCAGAGGGGTTAACTGAAGTGTATATTACCTCTATATATATGTATCTAGATATAAATATAGAGATACATATATATATATATATATATATATATATATATATATATATATATATATATATATATATATATATGCCACATACTAATAGATAAGAGTAATCATGTTAGATGGGCTTAGGAAGCCACAGATTGGTATGCATAGCTGTCTGTATACACAGATATATATATTCACATCTCAATTATTTTGGCAGATGAGGCATCAGACATAGGCTGAAATTAGCTAAGTGTAGGAGCATGCCCAGTGTGACCATCAGTGCTTACAAGGTGACTCCAGGTGAGACCTACCTGTACTCCAGTCCGGGATTTTATGTGCTACAGTCAATTGGCTGCTGCACCTGATTTGACAGTCCAGCACCTCCCTGTTATAATGCCCAAGGGATTCCCTGGCTGTGTGCTGGCTGTAATATATATGACTCATTCCTAGGGTGTGTACAGATTGTGATAGACTGTACAGGGTTTTGCATCATATGTCTGGTGCATTTTACATAGCATTGTGATTATCTGATACACCAGTGGTAAATGATTATAGATTGACTTCAGGAACTGCTGACAGACATTTGAGTTACTGACTCGTTACACAGCAGGAAACCCATGCTACTGCATGACCTGTTATTCTCTGCACTTTCTAGAATTGTCTGGCCACTAGTTCATCCTTCTCCTTATATGCAGGCCTTTGTCCCGCTCTTCTTCCTGGCTTTGTCCAGAGTTCCTGCTCTACGTAGTTGTATGTATACTGTGACTGGGGTATATGATGTAACACCACACATATGATTACAGACTCAACCTCTGAGTGTACATGTTTTGCAGGATGTCCAGTGTTCTGTGCCATATGTCTGCTCTGCTCCTCAGACAGTTTGTGTTTTTGGTAATAAACTACTACATGGTGCCCACTGATTTATTGTCAATACTGACACAATTATGTGATGGCCTTTACATCCTGCTGCTACTCTGACTTGTTACAACCTGCTGTTGTACTAGCCACCTTCTAGGTTACTTAGAGCTGTGTAATATCCATCCCCTGTCCTTCTATTTTCTCTAGCTTTGTCCATCGTTTTTGCAGTAACAAATAGTGACATATGGACAGTCTGTGGGACACTTGCCATAGGTGTACCTCACATGTAATAATATTGGGACAGCCAGCTTCAAGCCATGAACACCATCAACCTTTGTAATGTACTTAGCCCACTAAGCCACACTATCCACCAGGCAGTGATGTTTAATTCCTGACACTATCAACCGCAGACATACATAACACTTTGACCTCTGCATATTGTGGAATTGGAGCATGTCGCCAGGTTGTTTGGGACAGACAGCCCTGGGATTGTCTGATCTGCTGCTATAACCTTGTAAACATACTGTTACTGCAGTTATATGAGAACATGGCTGTGTTGGGGGTAGGGGACTGTAGCACTGACAGTCATGCGTCTGTCCTATCCCTGTGCTGTTTGTCATTCCCATTGCATACTGCAGTGGGTTTTGCTGCCTTGTGGCCTACTGCATATTATTGGGGAGCCAGTATTGGACAGAGAGTTCATGTTGTCCCACATAGCTCTTAGTTGTCTGCAGGTAGCCTGGAAGCCCACTCTATTTCCTTGCATACATGCATCAGTTCCATACATATGCTAGCATACTCTAGTAACCCAGACATTTGTTATAAAGGAGAGTGATTTACCTTGTAAATGCAGCAGTTGAGATACAAGTGCTTCAGGGCTGACTCTGTCAGATGCATGCAGTAGACAGCCAATATATGGTAAGGTATAGGTTGTGTGGTATGGCTGGCATCCTTTTTATTATGTATGTGATTCAGAGTGAGGTGTCAGGCCATAGGATCCTAGGTTGTCAGTGCATGTGCTATACGTTGTCTCTTTGTCAAGGCCAGGGCATACTGGGCATGTCTATGTCTGCAGACAGGGGACAGGCTCAGGGGTTCCTCCTCCAAGTCCCCCTGTGGATGTGGCTGTGGAGACTTTGGCTGTGGTGGGAGGCTGTGTGTCCCTTCCTTGTGATGATCCTGCCACAGCAGTTTCTGCAGTATCATATTGTGTAGCATGGCACATATTGTGAACATCTGTGCATGTGTGACTGGAAAGTACTGCAGGGCTCCACCTGATATATTGAGGCAGTGGAAACATGACTTGGCCAGCCCAAACACATACTCTTTGATGTTCCTAGTCTGTGCGTGTGCCTCATTATGGTGTTCTTCAATAGATGTGTATGCATTTCTGATGGGTTTCATCATATATGGTTCCAGTGCATAGCCAGCATCCTCCAGGCAAACATTTGGTACAGCTGTGATGCATGCCAGATATAGGAGTCATGATAACTGCCAGGGCTGCTGGCATACACACACTCATGATAATGCCCCGGGCATTGCACACAACTTGGCAGTTGATGGAGTGATACTCCTTGTGGTTGACATAGCCTCTACCCTCCTAACTGGGCAGTGCTTTGATGTGTACATGAGTGCAGTCTATGGCACCCAGTACCTCTGGGTACTGTGCTACATGGTAGAAGAGATGCATACTGTTGGCCCACTCCTCAGGGGTCCAGGATAAATAAATGTGCTCACCGGCATGGATTTGCAAGGCATCTGAGAAATAGTGGAGTACCCTGGATGCAGATGCCTATGATACCCGCATCATGTCCCCAGTTGGTCTTTGAAAAGTACCTGTAGCTAGTATCCTAAGGCTGTCACATACTTTTGTTTCCACTGGGATGGGTTTCCCTCTGTTGGCTCTGGGTCTGAGTCCAGGGTGGCAGAGCTTGGTCAGTTCTTGTAGTATGTCTCTGTCCACCCTGTAGCACTCTACACTCACCAGCTCATGTAGCTCCTGGAAGGTTACCCTGGACCTGAACACTCTTCACCTTCTCAATGTAGGCCTAATGTCAGCATCAGCATCAGCACTGACCTCAGCCTCTAGCACATACAGCTGTAGCAGAGCAGCAGTAGCCCCTAGCATTTTCTCAGTTAAAATTCCCAAATGTGTACTCCAATGGTGCAGAGTATGTGGGAGATATCAGACTGAAGGGTGTATGTATACTTTATCATGGTATGCTACAGATGCAGCCTGTGTGATTGGCTAACTGTGATGCATTCCACCTGCCAGGTATACCACTGAGGGATTTGAATGACCCAGTGTCAGTGTAACAGGGTTTATCAGTCATTTATACATGACTGGCTTTTCCAGGGTGTTTCCTTTTATTTTTTTAAATCCTTTTCCTGCTAAGCACTTTACACGGAATGCAAACCCATGGCACTGGTATAAACACTGCTCCGCAGAGTCTGGACACTCCCCCATACATGTGCACACTCAGCATAGCTTAATCCAGCTAAAACACGTGCCCCACAGCTAAACAAAGCTTAGCAGCACTAAACACCCTCCGCTGCTTAGCTGGGCTGACTGGTGTGCACGCGGGCACCACTGAGCTCCAATCTACTTAGACTTACAGTGACACACCCCCCTTTTACCTGTTCTTCTGACACCAACATGGTTCTGGGCCTACACAGGTTTTATCTGCAGATACAGTGGCCCATTTTTGCTATTTAGTAACCCCAGCTCATTTGCATACAGATCCTTACACATAACCTGGATACTGCACTATTTCAGGGCCTGCCTCATTAGCAACCACTGAAATCTACCATTGTACATACTGCATGCAGGGCACTATAATTCATTAGTTTCACATATATCTTACTTTTAGTTTTAAAAGAATTTCATTTTTTTTGTTTGCATAACAACGGCATGTTTGAGCGTTGTTGCATGCCATAGAAATGTAATATGGGTGCTAAAAAAAGTGATTCCTTACAATTTTAGTGTTGGAGCTGATACCTTTATTCATTTATGTATCCATTTTTTTGTCTTTTACTTGAGAAGACAGTTTCTGATCCTCATCTTTAAGATGAAGATGAAGATGATATCTGTTGAAGAAGCTACAGAGGAAGCCAAATAACCTATTGATATTTCTGTACTTATCTATTCATCATCTATCTATCTATCTATCTATCTATCTATCTATCTATCTATCTATCTATCTATCTATCTATCTACCTATCTATCTATCTATCTATCTATCTATCTATCTATCTATCTATCTATCTACCTATCTATCCATCTATCTATCTATTCATCATCTATCTGTGTATCTATCTGTCTATCTATCTATCTATCTATCTATCTATCCATCATCTATCTATCTATCTATCTATCTATCTATCTATCTATCTATCCATCATCTATCTATCTATCTATCTATCTATCTATCTATCTATCCATCATCTGTCTATCTATCTATCTATCTATCTATCTATCTATCTATCTATCTAACCATCATCTGTCTATCTATCTATCTATCTATCTATCTACCTATCTATCTATCACCATAGATAGAAAAATATGCCATAACAAGTGCATATAAGGAAATGGAAAGGACTATAGCAAAAATGAAAACAGCACCAGTAAACACCAAAGTATAAAATATACTTTTATTTCAATAAGAAAAAACAAACCTCAAGGTCCCAACTGCCATGCAATGATACAAAAAAAGGAATGAATGCAGCCAAATATTGAAGCAGATATGGCAAAATGTTCACAGTCTCAAGTTAAGTCAAGTTATAAATCCAGAGAATGTTCACAGTCTCAAGCCAGGTCAAGTTATAAATCCACATGTGTTTATTCCCAGACAAAATCCCTTTATTGCAAGTAAGTTACAACAGGTAAGCACTTTCATAAACTTCTGTTTGCTTCATCAGACCATAAACAAGCAGACTCAGGCCCCCTTTTATAATCATGCATATAGTCAAATTTCAAATGAACAAATAACAGTCAATCCTATACTCAAAGCACCTCCCCACCATTAAATTAAAGCACTCACAATAAAATATATATCTAAGATGCATATAAAATAAGTATAAAATAACATAGAATCAAAATAAAATAAAGTAAGTGAGGGGAAGAATTCAGGTATGGTAGGGATAGCTTACAAAAAAGCATTTGACAGCATCCCACATTCATGGATAAAGGAGTGCTTACTGCTGTATAAGATGCACCCTACATTGATCAGGTACCTTATAGTGACCATGAAATAATAGCAGATCACTTTGCAGCTAAATCATGATAATGGACAAATTATTATCCTAGGGATAAACATTCAAAGGCGGATATTCCAGGGTGACTTTTTGTTACTGTTGCTCTTTTGCTTTACCCTTAACCCATTAAGCTGTCTACTTAAAAGATTAGGTCATGGTTATAATTTGCCTCCAAGACAACAACAAAGTGTATAAAGAATTATCATCTTCTTTTTGTGGATGATTTAAAACTGTATAGTGCATCAGATGGGGGGCTGAAAGCACAACTGGAAGTAGTCAAAACATTCCCAGATAATATAAGAATGTCATTTGGTCTTGATAAATCTGCAAAAGCAACATTTAAAGCAGGAAAGCTACAGCACTAAGAAAATATCAATCTGGGACAGAAAAGTGATATAAAGGAACTTGACCAGGAGGAAATGTATAAATATTTGGGAAAGCATGAAGGATCTACAATAAAACAAGAACAAATGCAAACAAAACTCAGTAACTTATATTTTAGAAGACCAACATTTATATTGAAAACAGCCATGGTATCTAGGAACAAAGTCTAAGCTATAAACCAATTTGCTCTTCTAGTTCTAACTTAGTTTTGGGTTTATTGGCCCAAAAGGTGTTGGATCGGTTGGACAGGAGTACAAGAAAAATACTTTATGTTTATGTAATGATATGTAAAAACCAATGTGTACCATGATTATATATTCCTCATTCTGAAGGAGGTCTGGACCTCCTTAACATTGATTATATGTATCTGCTATTATAGGAATGCATACATATCTGCTGACCTCATCAGATCCAAATATAGTGAAAGTTTTGAAACATGAAGAGAACAAATCTAATATGACTTCCCTGGTTAGTTTAGCACAAGCATATTAGTGTTAAGTGGAATGGAAACCAAACCAAAAATAGGCAAAACGTGGGCAGTAACTGAATGTGCCAAAAAACAAACAAAAGAATATAAGGATAAGGATCAAATAAGAAGGCAAGAAATGTGGAAAAGGCATAAATGTAGTTACAAGTACAGAAAACTCCTGGAACAACCTCATGTCAATCATGATCTGAGACAAGTATGGTTAAGGACAGGTGAATTTAAACCAAAGTTAATAATAACGGCCCAGGATAGTGGACTACATACATGTTGGTTTACAATGTCCATTGAACATGTGGGAGAAACAGATAAATGCAGGCTCTGTAAAACAGAACTGGAAACAGCTGCACATCTTGTTGCTGGGTGTGATATAGTAATGGCAGAGGGCCTCTACTGAAAGGCATAATAATGTGGCAAGACTGTTGTATTGGGGATTGTACAAACATTGCAATATTGAAGTAGCTGAAAAACACTGATAACATGAGCCACAAAGTATTACACAGGATGATGAAGTTTATATCACATGGAATAACCCATTACCAACAGTTCAAAAATTAGATTTGAGAAAACCTGATATAGTAGTCCTTGAAAACAAGACAAAATTAGCATTGATCTTTGAAACTGCCACACCTAGTTATTATAGTGTCTTATATACAGAGAAACACATACTCATAAGATACCAGGATTTGCAGGCAGAAATGAGGGCAAGGTGGAAGAAGGATACCCAGACAGTTCCAATATTAGTAGGAACAATGGGTCTCATAAAAAGAATTTATAGTCTTATTTAGATATGCTATCAATATATTTAACCCCATATGCATTACAGAAGGAGTCAGTTCTGAGCTCATTGTGGGGGCTGCAAAGAGCACTTTTGGCTAATATCAAAGATTAAACACCAGTAAAATACAAGCACAAACACAAATAAAAATGTATTGAGTAAGCACTGATGAAGGTCTGATCAAGACCCTTGTTGACAAAAGTGTTTGCTCATTTTTTTTTTATTTGTGTCCATGCTTGTATTTTGCTGGTGTTTGCTTTTCACTTTTTTGTCATGTCTCCAGTATGCTCGTCCCTCATATGTTTATTTAATATCAAAGTTTGAAACAATACTAATTTCATGAACTTTAATCATACTTTGACCTAGGAATGGGATCACTTCCCGTCGTGGTATTAGAAACCCAAAAGACTTGAAGAAATTAAACCTCATATAAACAAATACGTAATGCCCATAATGGAAGTTCTTGTGTGCATTTGCAGAACTAACAACTTTAGTTTTAACAACACTTCGACAACACATACAATTTCCTTGTGGTACACATCCCAGTGGATAATCAGTCTATTTATTTAATCAAAAATCAGCATTGGATTTATATATTTCTTTATTTGTTTATTATAATATCTATGTGATATTTGTAAACTGAATGTTAATGAATATTGGAAATTTTCTGTTTGATTGGGAGCATGATTTCTCAAATGTTGCCATTAAATAAACAATTATGTATGCTCCTGTTTATACAATGAAAAAACCCATTGTTAGAGGTGAAACCTGGCCTGTGCTCTTGGTGGTGGCTTGTGTGAAATGTTGTATACTATGGTATTTATTAGGGTCTTTTTCCTGTCTTGTTTTGCATGTATATGTATACGTATACATTTTTTGAGTAAAAGTGGTGTAGGAGTGTTATGGTGTCATGAAGGTATTTAGGATTAGAATGTGTATGGAGAAGTAAAGTAGTAGGAACTAAACACTTTAACTGCTGTTAACAGGCAACATTACTCCACCCTTAACTTCTGTACCTAGATGGCTGATAATGTGAAGTAAAGGAAAGGGGGAAAGTGGACCAAGGATTAAGCAAAGATTTGCATTTAGAAAGAATGTCAGGTAGACTTGGGGGCAATCCAAGTTTCAAGAATGCCAATTTCCTTATAAAGACCCATGCAGTTGACTGATTTTAAGCCCTTTATTGGAGGTATTGTAGCATAATGGCATAGATGATGGAAAGGTACTGACTGGGCAGGAAGACAATATAAGGAGTTTAATGAAGTTATCAAATGTAGGGCCAGTGGCAGATTCTGTGACTCCTACACTTACATGGAGAAGGCAAAATAGATTGCATTTCATGAGTCACTTTATGCCATAAATACATAAAAGAAATAGCTCTGAAAAGAAGAGGGATTTGCACCTGTTGAAGAGAGGAGAATGTGTAAGTCTGAAATGTGTGCACATTAGTAAAACTGGAGGCTGTGTAGATCTTACTGATGGATAAGTGCAAGGTGAAGCATGGAGAGGTTTATAGTATGCCGGGTGAGAGAGTGGTGTTCTTTCTGGGCAAAACAGAATGTGTTTTAGGTTGTGTTCTTCGCAGAAAGGAAAAAGAAAAGAAAAATAATACAAATGAAACGAGGAGGATAAGGTTATGCAGTAAGTGAGGCATGTTAAGTTGGAATAAACACTGCAAAAAAAATCCAGTGATTGGAAAGAGTGAGATGAAAGGTAAAGAGAAGCAAAAATTGAGGGGGGCGAGTGGTGAGAGGTGGCACACTATTCACACGTTTTTTGTCAGAGAGAAAAAAATCTAAAGAGGAAGGAGTCAGGGAGAGGCAGCGGGTAGTGTCAAGCCAAACATTTTTGTCTCTCACACTACTGACTTTAAGAGACAGATGGGTGGGTTGTATTTAAAACAAATCCCTTTTCTCATTAAAAAGATTTGATTGAAAGAAACAGTGCCAAGTTGAATGAAACAAGATTCCACTTTTCAAAGGTGAGACTTGGTAGATAAAAAATTACACAGTACTGTCTGAAGGAAGTTTGCTCTCTCTGTCTCTCTCTTCCTCTTTGTTTTTCTCACTCAGTGAGATAACTGTAGAAACTGCCAGAGGCAAGTTTTTCAAAAAAGGAAACATAAATGGGTGAAAGCTAGTTAAGAGGAGTGTAGGTAACATTCACCCCTGGTTCATATGAGTTTTGACTGAGGGACAGACAGTCAAGAGGTGCTAAAGAAATGCAAACACTCATAACCAGTATTCATTTATGTTTTTATTTAATAATTTGCCTTTGTTGATCAGGATAGGATAATATAGCTGACAACTGCCAATTTTCAGTGGCATCACAGGAAAAAAATACATAAATAAAATACGTAGTGTACAGTGATTGAGTTTAGAAAAAATTATAGAGAAAGAGTATAAAAGAAAAGAAAACAAAAATGCTATGCATTTTATTACAAACCTATATACATATTTGCATCTAGTGCATGTGGTACAGTGATTATGTTCTGATATTCAGAAAAAGACAAACCACTTCAGCAGCAGAAGGATGAGTGACCCAACCTTAACAAATGTTAAGCACACCATGTTTACTTTGTTAAGGTCGGGTCTACTGCTCGGCAGTAAAATCAGAGTGTACTGACTAGTGAATGACAGAGGGGATTTGCATCTGCCTGCTGCCTGAACTGGCCATGTGTCCTTAACTTCCTTAACAGAATAATGGGATGTGTTCGCTAGCATAAATCAAAGGATATGAACTCTGAAACAAAAAATCTATGTTTTATTTAGTGACTTCAGTCATCCATGGTTTCTCTGAAAAAAACAGGTTTTATGAGGAACAGATATAAAAAATATGAAGCAATAATCTGGATGTGTTTGTGTAAAAATCTGCACAGTAGACAGGCATCAAAGGTAGGTGTAAATGTGAAGGACCGCATTACACTGCATTTCTGATCATTTCTGCTAAGTGTTTTACTGCTTTAAAAGCCAACAAAACACTTAGTGATTGTGTTCCCATTTAACTAGTAATCCATGGAGCAGATAAAGCTCCATGCACCACAAAGAATTATGATCATCTCACCAATCATAACCCTGTATTATGTGCTCCTGACATGGATGCCAGCATTCACTTTTCCTTGGCATCCATGTCTCCAGCACATAGTAAGTGGGCTATTATCTATGAGCCAATCATAATCATCTATATTAATCACATTGTTTAAATTAAGATCTTGCAGTAAGTATCCATGGGCATCTGATGGATGTAGAAATGAAAATAGGTAGTGACTGACATTTTAGGAAGGAAAGAAGCATAGTTTGAAAAGTAAGTGTTAATGGGGAGTGCAGTGGCATTTTTTTTTTCATTAAAATCTTGAAGAAAGGACTGGTTGCAATACATAAACCATAATACCACTATCTAGCAGTGGAGATTTGATTGAGTGATATATTTTAACAATAATCTTGGAAGGTAAGCCATAAGTTTAATGGTTGAAAGATAAAATACTAGTGTGTTTCATTTCTATAATGGGTAACCTAATTTCGTATCATCTCTGTCACCAAAAGAACATTAATGAGGTGTAATGAAGAGTAAGTAAGTCACCCACATATGTGCAGTTATAAGTGACATGATCCCTGATGATATAAAGATATTTTTGTTCTGTACTAAAGAGAGTCTTGAGATTATTGTTGCCATGTTAAACCTCCTTCACTTGTGGAATGGGTAGTGCATTTTTTTGTGCAAATGAAGTTGATTGCACAATGTTTTTGAGTGTGGAATGTGTTTGTATAGATATGTATATAGATACCAGATGAATGATTAATGAATGGAAATTAAGTTATTAAAATATAAGTCTGAGTGAAGTGGTAGTGTATGCCTTTAAGTAGATCAGTGTGACAGGAAATAGCAGAGTGGAAACTGTATGTTTATAAATAAGGATCCATCCATATGAAAGTATGGTGGATTTGTAGGGCTTTCCCCCACCCCCTCAGGAGGATTAGTTTGGTTAAAGTGCACAGGAACAAGGGTTTGTAACACTATTCTCTGATCATGGTTATAGATAAAACAATGCTGAGTATTCGTATAGTGTTTTATGAATGCACTGTTGGCATCTTTTTTATTCATACCATCACTAAGATATGGTTTTGCAATCCAAAATAAACATAACAGTTCAAGGGTAAACCTCTATTCATTATTACAGATCTGATGAGATAGTTGGTGGAGTAAAAAAGAAGAAAAAAAGGGAATCTTGAACCAACAGATAATCCAGACATTTTTATTTTTTTTTTCTGTGTTTTTTTTCTGAGCTCCTTTTGATTGCGTTGTATCATCATTTGTACATAGTTGGTGGTGCCTCAGTTACTGTTGAAGAACATTTAAGTCAGTAGCTAAGAAAACAAATAAGAACTTGAAATTGCTTAAAGTTAATAAAACCAGCAATGAATATAGTAATAAAGGAATGTGACATAATCTGTCCTTATTTATTGATAAGCATAAGGCTTTCCTGAATAAACCTTGAGATGTAAAAATTAGTGAAAATACAAATTGTATAGGGCATTTTAGCTATCCTGGCACTGACTGGGTAAAGTACTCTCTGCTAAACAAACATGCTCAAATGTTAACTGGATATGTGAGCAAAAAAGAGTTTAGAGCAAATAACATGAAATTAAATTTGGATGAAAACATTTTAACTATTATATCAACAAATCTATGATCTTCCTATTACCCACTTATAGTTAGACACTCTGTAATTAATGCTCTTCATGTTACATTATCATTAATGTAAAAGTAATATCAGACTCAGTTATGAATAAATCATCTTTGCTAGGTTTTACCAGTGGTAGCTATGATTCAATAAATGACATACTTATGAAAACACCTAAGACAGACCACATAAAAGTATAGCAGAACTCAGCTTTGGAAATAATATATGAAAACAGTAAGAGCTTTCATCTGAAAGATGCAATAGTCAAAAGACTTCATCTGATGCTGAGTTCTACACAGTCTTATTATGTGGTTTCATAAATACGTAATTTATTGAATCATAGCTACCACTTTTTTACATATACTTATAAGTATATGTGGTTCCCCTTCAGAAGGTCGAACGGCTAAAATCTCGAAACGCATATGTTCGAGACCATATGCTTGCAATTTCAGAAGCTCGACCTCCTGAATGGGGATCAGAACAGCGCAGGATGGGAGATTTCCCTTTCTGCTCTGTAGTGCGATCTCAGAATTAGAATAAATAAGTAGCAGGGGTGGGAGTGCAGCCCCCCTGCAGAAACACTGTTTTGTGTTTTCTTGATTTGTTTTTCTTTCCATTTCAGAAGGTCAAGCTTCTGAAATTTGAGCATATGGCTTTGGCCATATGCATTTTGAGATTTCAGCTGTTCAACCTTCTGAAGGGGAACCGTATATATGTGTGTGTGTGTGTGTGTGTGTGTGTGTGTGTGTGTGTGTGTGTATGTGTGTGTATATATATATATATATATATATATATATATATATATATATATATATATATATATATATATATATATACATATAGATTCATAGATTAGTACTAGGCTAAGTGCCCTTGTGGGCCATTTTAAGCCTAGCCAATTGCCCCATGTGAGAATCAAACCCTGCACTTTGTGTCTGTAAGCTAAACACCTTAACCATTTCTTGCCTCTTTTGGGAGATTTTGTTTGGATACGTTCAAAACAGAGTAGAATGCCATCCTAAATTAACTAAGGAAGTCTGCACAGAATGTTATTCATAATTTCTGCAGTATTAGGAATGCCTACATTCATGAGCACATACTGGTAAGATACAAATATAAACGTTGAACAAAAGTCTTAACTGGTGAAATTTTAAAATTGATATGATATACAGCAGCAGAACATCTACTAACTTAAGACCAAGGTGAGTCTGTATGGGGTAACTGATTGCATATGACTATTTGGAATGAAGTAGAGATACTCAGGGGTGTGGTCAACTTTATTATGACTACAGCTGTACAACGTTATTGACTGTGCACTTCTGAGCCTGATTACAGCTTTATATGTTATTCACTTACACCACATGATTACAGCTGTAAATAAATTATTGACTGTACATCCCTGAGCATGACTTCAGCTGTAATCCACACCACATGAAGAAGGAAACTTCACAAATGCTTAAAACATTTTCTTTTTAATCCTTGGCAAAAAGAATGTATAAGCAGTTCTATTTTAGTCTAGAAAACTTCATCAGATACAAGTAAAAGAGACTCAAACCTGTGTTTAAATATCCTTCTATTACATTGAAAGCACACCCCACCCCTGTTGAGTTGTTGTGATTTAAAAAGACATGTCCCTCTTTAAACCAAACTGTAAGAATCACAGTGAAACTAGTGTGACAATGTTCATTCTTAAAGAAACTTAAATGATGACAACCAAAGACTGTATAAAATAAATATGCTTATGTATGTTAACTTACTCACAGTTGTTCACAGGCCCCTAATAACAAATTTCATCTCCTAGAAAAATTTCTTTAATAAAAAGATTAAAAAGTGTTTATATGCATGTACATAAAGTTAAAAGTAAAAACAAAACATCAAGATAATACTGCATTTGTGTGATTTTACTAAATGATTTTGAATCATTCATTTATTCGCACAAGCTAGTTTTATCGTTCAAGTGATCTTAACTTTAATATTGGACTTATGCTAACCATGAAATTGAGGCCTGGAAACTTGTAAGCCTCTAACTTTATCTGCCAAATTAATTCCTGTTTTTCCAGTAAAGTAGACCATGGACCCCTCGTGGATTTCCACTATACCAAATTTGAACTCGTGTCCTTCTTTCTGTGGTGTGGAATACAACTTCTCAGTTTGGCTTTTTTCCTGGTTTGTCTTCATTATGATTACAGCTGTTAGCAAATTATTGACTGTACACCCCTGAGCATGATTACAGCTCTAAATAAATATTTGACTGTGCACCACTGAACATGATTGCAGCTGTAAATAAGTTACTGACTGTATACCACTGAACATGATTGCAGCTGTAAATAAGTTATTGACTGTATACCACTGAACATGATTGCAGCTGTAAATAAGTTATTGACTGTATACCACTGAACATGATTGCAGCTGTAAATAAGTTATTGACTGTATACCACTGAACATGATTACAGCTGTAAATAAGTTATTGACCGTATACTACTGAGAATGTTAAGTAGCTGCCATACAGAAACAATTCTGTTCCTCAGTCGACTGGCTTGAGGTGACACAATGAGCTTCTGATCCCTTAAGAGGAGACAAGTCATGTACATTACCCAACGTTGTCCTAGTAGTCTAAAAAAGACAAATGTTTCCTCACTTATCTAGAGGAAGATAGTTTTTTATTCAGGCATGTCCAAGGGTCGGCTCCCAGTGTTCTCTCCTGTCTATCTGATGAATCTGGGCATCTTGAGGCAATGTAGAAATTGCCTCATGTACACAGACAACCCTCTCCTCCTACCACCCAACACTACAACCTGTGAGAGATGCATTTATCTAGCCAAACTGGAGGTAAAGCTCTCTCCAACCAAGACTGAACTTGACAGTCATGAGGAGAAGGTAAACATTTGCACAACACCACACTCATCACATAATCTCACTAAATCTACACCACCAAACTCCACACATAGTAACACAAAAACATTTGCGGAGGCTCTCAATAATAATCTGTCTAAGCAACAGAGACTGCCAAAGCAGAAACGCAAGCAACCTCCATCCCCCAATACAACCCAAATGACACATAGCCCACAGACTCAGTGTGCCACTTAACCACAGCCAATAAGACAAAACAACGTACCCAACACACTAGTCATAGGTGACTCTATAGTGACGCACACTGATGTCCCACTCACCAGGCTAAACAAGGAGAAGGTTACTGTCAGCTGCATGTCAGGTGTCAGGATCTGCCACATAACCCATGCACTCAGGCCACTCCACAACAAGTACAAATATGACTCTGTCATTGTTCATGTTGGTGTGAATGACCTGAGACTTACCTTCCTGGACTGCATGAAAAGAGACATGGAAGAGCTCTCCCATCTTGTAGCCCAGGCATGTATGACCCTAGCCCTGAGTAGCATCCTGCCATCGCCCCGAATGATACCACAGTACAAGGACAAAATGATTGACTTCAACAATTGGCTAAGCTTCTGGTGTCATTCTAAGGGGATCCAGTATCTGTCTGCTTGGGATGACATAGTCGACAGACCACGATGCTTTGCCACAGATGGCCTGCACCTGTCCCCCCTGGGTTTCCGGATACAGACTAAGGCTCTTGCTGCCTCTATAGTGCCTTTTTTAGGCAAGGTTCAAATAAATTCACCACCGTAACAGGAACAGGCAAGCAAAAACTGAGGATAATGCTACTCAATGCTAGAAGTCTAAATCTCAAAATACACTCACTCGAGGCACTACTTAAAATGGAGAACATCGATATCTGTGCAGTGACTGAGACCTGGTTCAAGGCTCCAGAGAGCACCTCTGCACTACCAGGCTATTACTCATACCACACTTTTCAGCCATGTAAACTGGACCAAAACACCAAAGGTGGAGGTGTGTCATATTCATTAAGGATATCCACACCTCAAGGCTAGTTAATCAGCATAATGCATCCAATGTTTTCCAAGTGCAGCTAACTCTGAGCAAAACTGCAATCCAAATTGGAGCTTGCTACAGATCCCCCACCATGCCCCAGGATTCCCACTTCTCTTTTCTTGATGTACTGGAAAATATTAGGGTTTAACCAAACACCCTAATAATGGGTGACTTCAACTACCCCACCATTAACTGGGGAAACTACTCATGTACCAACTTCTTAGCTCAATGCTTTGTGGAATTCATAAACTCCAATGCCCTGGATCAACTTATCCACACCCCCACCAGGGGCAACAATATCCTAGACCTAGTCATTACCAACATGAGTGACCGGTGTTCCACACCTGAAGTCAACTCCTCATTGGTCCCATCCGACCATAAGCTAATCACCCTTGATATCCACATCCCACCTCCCATTAACGAAACCACAGTAAAGAAATTCTCCAAAGCCAACTTCATGCTTCTTAAGACAGAAGTGGTGTACTTGATGACACCCATTCAGATATTTAATACAGTTACAACTGCTGAATCCTACACAAATGCACACTATAAGCACTTACATGAGTGCATGGATCGTGCTATCCCAAACAGAACCAAGATGCTATTCTCCAAAAAAAGGAAGCCAATCTGGTGGTCCCCTGCCATAAACAAACTGTACAACAGAAGGAAGAAACTATTGCAAAAGAGAGTAAAATCCCATGAGTGGAGGAGCTCCCTGGACAGCCTCAGTAAGAAGCTGAGATCCCTTATAAGATCCTCCAAAGCTAGATACGAAAACAAAATCACCATTAATTCTAAGGACAACCACAAAGCATTCTATAGCTATGTCAAGAATCTCGATGGCAACACCCAGATCTGCTCTGAGTTACAGCACAAAGGCATGAAAATTACAGAACCAACTGATATTGCCAACATCCTGGCAGATAGGTTCAGTGCTAACTTTACCTACCTACCCCCTAAAGGGCCCATGTCTATACAGGAAGAATGCAGAGTCCCTGTAATCACAACTACGCAGGTAAAAGCTGCACTCTCTAAAGCCAAAAACACAGTATCCATGGGACCGGACAATATCCCAGGCTGTGTTTTACACGAACTTCAGAACGAGCTGGCTCCCCACTTAAGCACCATGTTCAATAATATCCTCGCATCAGGCTTTGTGCCCACTGAATGGTGCACAGCAACAGTTATCCCACTCCACAAAGGGGGAGCCACCAGTGATCCCGGGAACTATCGACCGATTAGCCGACGAGCCTGGTCTGCAAGGCCATGGAACGTATCATCATGGAACTCATAAACAAAGACATTGGTAACCTCCAAACTCTGGATCCCAGCCAGTTTGGGTTTGTAAAAGGCAGATCATGCCTTCTGAACCTGATCGACTTCTTTGAGGCAGTCACCAAAGCTGTAGATAAAGGTAAGGTGGTTCACACAGCCTATCTTGATCTCGCCAAGGCTTTTGACACCATTCCCCATTCTGAAATTATAGCTAAACTCACTAACCTAGGTATAAACCCCTACATCACAAAGATGGCTTGCCAACTGGCTCACTGACAGAACCCACACTGTAAAGGTTGCAGACTCCAAATCTGAGCTCAAAGCAGTGACAAGTGGAGTACCACAGAGTTCCGTCCTGGGACCTCTCCTGTTTCCTATCTACTTCTCGGAAGTACAGGCTAACACAGAAGGCCTCTGCCTAATGAAGTTCATGGATGACTGCAAACTAGGAGCCATAGTCAAGTCCCCAAATGATGTGGACATCCTACAGAAGGGCCTCGCTGAGACAGATGCCTGGTGTCAAGAGCCATGGCCTCAAGCTCAATGCCACAAAGTGCAGTGTCATCCCCTTTGGTAAAAACTCTGTACCCATGAACTACCACATAGGCAGCAATCTATTTAACACCGAATGTGTGATAAGAGACCTTGGGACCCAGGTAGACAGTAGTCTCTCCTTTGATAGTCACATCGCCACAGTAGTCAGGAAGTCCTTCTATGTGGCACACCTCATCATAAAAGGGTTCTCATCCAGGAAAAAAGAGGTCATTGTTCCCCTCTACTCGACACTCATTAGACCCATTATAGAGTACAATGCCCCTTTTGGAATGTACCTCACAAGACATCTACACCAGCTGGAAAGGCCACAGAAGTACCTCACAAAGATGATTACTGGCCTCAAACAATTGCCCTACACTGACCGCCTCAAAAAACTCCAGCTTTACTCTGTAGCATATCGCCTACTCCGAGGTGATCTCTACCTAACATATAAAGCTATGTCAAATCCAGAGCTGTTGGACATGCTACACCTAAAGAAATCCCAATCCCTCTGAGCTACATGCTCTAGGGACCTAAACTTTGTCACCACAATAAACAGGACATGCTGGAGGGATAGAGTCCTGTCCCAGAGACTTCCCATACTCTGGAACAGGCTACACATCTATGTTAAGCAAAGTTCTTCATTAGCACTCTTCAAGAAAATTCTTGATGAGTGGATGGGAAATAGGAAATATGCCCTGGGGATCACTTCTGCGTCTCTGCTCGGCAGTGGCACAGGAAAATAACTTTCTTGGGTGGCATAAGCCAGGGAACCTTGTTGGCTAGGCTTACATAGGCCCTCAGGCTGATAGCCTAGTACCTACCTATGAACCTATGAGCTTATGAATCCATTTTTGGGATGGACAACATATGATAGTCGGTGCAGAAAAAGTAGCAAAGATATATCAAACAGCAGTATACCTAATAGGAAGGCAAGAAATGAATGTACCGTGGGGCATATGATGAATCATCCGCTAATAGTGCAAGTAAAGGTGATGCAAGTAGGAGTAATATTAATAGCTGATGGCATGTAGGGAAGTAGATGGAGTACCTAGAAAATCTGACATTGTTTTGTCTTGAAAAATGTTATATTGCTATACTCCACCTAGCACTATTGCTTATCTGCCAGTTTCTTGAAATTTATCAGTCCCTCACACTAGCATAGATAACCAATAAGGAAATGGCCTGCATAATAACTGTATCTCTCTTCTAGTTACATGAAGCATCTGTTTTCTCCTGTATTAACTCTTCACTTTCATATATGCTAGCACTATATCGGAAAGCTGAAGGAAAACATGAAAATGTCTGTCAGTCTCAAAATTTCATTACAGTACTGCAAACTCTTGTTCTAAGTGTTTTAGTGGACACAAGCATTGCAATAGATTTAAAAATAATTTATCTGAAAGTAACTGACAAAGTGCACTTGAAAATGTCAAAGGGAATTTGTCATGTTCTGTGTACTACTCGAGACAGAAAAGCAGGGTCATCATAACAGGTATTTTGCCACTATTAATAATCCCAAATGCTAACAGTAAATTATGTAAAAAAGTGACATGTAGCAGGGCTGTCACTTCTTTCACCTATGTAAGAATCCTTTGCATGTAATACAGTAGAGCACCCCTTGCTAGTTCAGAATGTCTGCAAATATGTATGACTGGAACATACTGCTATGGGAGCTAATAAAAGATATTTATTAGTTGATTAGGTAAAACTTTTTTGAGCAGAGGCCTGGGAAGAAAATCACCAACATATTACATGAAAGGAAAACAGTAGAACGTATCAAGTATAAACATTTAATATGGATTGCCAGTTTTACAAGTACAATGTAATCATAGGATCATAGCAAGTTACTAGGCTATTGGCCCTGAGCCCCTTATAAGCCTAGCCAAGTGTTTACCTATGTTTAGACAAGTTAGCACCCAAAGCCCCTGTCCAGCAGGAACACAGGTGGAGTCCCAGGAGTGTATTTTCTGTTTCCCATCCAGTTATCCAGGTTGCACATAAAAAGGGATAATGAGGTACTCTGCTTGACATGGAGAGGACTCTATTCCACAGATGGGAGAGTCTCTGGGACACAAATCTGTCCCACCAAGTCCTAATGATGTCATAGACCAGGTTGCGGTTGTGCATGCGGATTAATCAAGTGGAGCTTGACTTGCAGATATGCAGCAGTTCCATTAAGGTGAGGTCTAAGAATGCTTTGCATGCCAGACAGAGGTCACTTATTAGGAGTCTGAATGAAACTGAGTAGATGGACAGGACTTTTAGCCAATCTGTGTGGGAAGATGTTTGAGGCCCTGGATTCTTCTGGTGAGGAAACTCTGTGGTCTCTCCAGCTGCTGCTTGTGCTTTGCAAGGTACATGCCAAAGGGGGAATTGTACTCAATAATTTATCACCACCTTGTCCCTGGATGAGATACCTTTACTTATGAGGTGGGCCATGTAGAAAGCTTTCTGTACAACAGAAGCAACATGGTGGTCAAAAGTCAAGTTGCTATCAACCTGGATACTGAAATCCCTCAAGACTGATTGTGTGTTTTGGATGCTGTTATTAATGTAATAATATGTGGGGACGTCACTCTCTCCAAAGGGAATGATGATGCAATTTTTGGCATTCAGCTTGAGGCCATGTTTCTGGTACCAGTCATTTGTTTGGGTGAGACCATCTTGGAGGATGTCCACATCACTTGGGAAATTGATGACTGTGCCCAGCTTGCAGTCATCTGCAAATCTGATCAGCCATACCCACTGGTTTTGACCTGCACCTCAGAAAAGTATATCCCAAATAACAGAGGCCCCAAGACCAATACCTGGGGTATGCCTCTAGCTATGGGTCTACTGCTTGAGGTGTCTTCCTCTATTTTGATTAGGTGGGTTCTATCAATGAGCCCATTTGCTACCCATCTGGTAACATATGGATTGATGCCTAGTTGAGAGAGTTTATCTATTATGCCTGAGAGGGGAATAGTGTCGAAGGCTTTGGCCAGGTCAAGGTAGGCGGTGGGTACCATCTTCCCCTTGTCCATGGCTTTGGTGACTGTCTCAAAGAAGTCAGCCAGATTTAACAGGCATGAGCTCCCCTTCACAAAGCCAAACTGTGTAAGGTTGAGTATTTGGAGGTTGCCAATGTCCCTGTTAATGAGGTGCATGATAATCCCTTCCATGGCTTTGAAGATCAGGCTAGTTAGGCTGATGGGTCTATAATTTCCCAGATCTGTGGACGCTCCACCTTTGTGTAAATGGATGACAGTGGCTGTCCTCCACTCGGCTGGGACAAAGCTGGTACTCAGTCTTTGGTTGAATAGGGTGCCTAATGGTGCTCCATGTTCATGCCTGAGTTCATGTAGGATGCAGCCTGGGATGTCATCAGGTCCCATGGAGACTGTATTTTTTGCCTTTGAGAGAGCAGTGATGACCTGTTCCCTAGAGATAAGGGGAGGGGAGCAGGTACTGGGGATGTCCTGATTTACTGATGGGGGGCAGAGGGGCGAAGTTTTCACTGAATCTGTGAGCCAGTAGGTTGGCTATATCTACAGCATTTGTGTATGTGGTGCCCTTCACCACCACTTCTGAACAGATCTGGGTGCTTCCTTTGAAATTGCGGACATATGTGAAGAAGGCCTTATGATGTGGACAATTTGAACTCGAAGTTGGCTTTAGAGGATTTCACTAGTGCTCTTATTTGCTTGTTCAGGCTAAGGAGAGATTGCTTCCAATTGGGCACCTGCTCCTTCTTGGTCCTGTACAGCAATTTTTTCCTTTTGTTATACAGTTTATTTATTGCAAATGCCCACCAGACAGGTTTACTCTTCCTTGCAGAGGATGATGTTGTCCTGTCGGGTTATCCTGATTCCATGCATCTATATAACTGCTCGTATAGTGCTTTGATGTAGATTTGGACGTTGGTGCCAATTCCTACAGAAAGGTGGGGGCTGTAAAGCTGTTTATACCATCCCTCAGGAGATTGAATCAGCTTTGGAGAGGTTTGTTTGCTTGACCCTAGCTAGACGGGGGTCGGGGAGTTGGTGATTTTGAAAGTGACCACTTTATGGTTGGATCCTACCAGGGAGGACGATACTATAGGTGTGCTGCAGTGGTAACTCACGTTAGTTAATACCAAGTCCAAGATATTATCACCTCTTGTGGGGGTATCGACTAGCTGTTCCAAGGCATTTGCATTGATAAAATCAAGGAATCTTTCGGCATTTGTGTTCTGGCATGAGTAGTTTTTCCAATATATGGTTGGGTTGTTAAATTCTCCCAGGATCAGGCTAAAGGGTTGACTCTTGATAGATTCAAAGAGGTCCAGATAGGTGGACTGGGCATCTTGAGTCAAATTTGGGAGCCTGTAGCTAGCTATGATTTGAATAGGAGTCTTGTCAATATTAACTGCACTTGTAGTTTCTCCTGTGTCATCATACTGTTTGACCAGCCTGGAGGTGTGTGTCTTTAATATATATTGAAACTCCACCTCCTTTGGCTTTGCTGCCCACAGTTTAGGGTCTGAATGTATGATACAATGAGAAACCAGGTAAGGCTGGGGTGCTCTCCACAGCTTTGAACCAAGTTCCTGTGACTGCACAAATGTCAGCATCTTCCCAGGTTAAGAATGCTTGCAATGAGTGCAGTTTCATGTTTAGACTCCTAGTATTTAGCAGCATGACCTTTAATTTGCATTTTGTTGAAATTTTTACGTTGGTAATATCGACCTCATGACTTTTCCTAAAAAAGGCATTATGGGGGAGCAAGGGCCTTTGCCAGAAGCCTGAAGCCCAAGTGAGACAGATGCAGGCCATCTCTAGCAAAGCATTGTGGTCTGTCGATCATACCTTCCAGGCTGTCAGGTACTGGCTACCCCTGGAATGACACCATAAACTAAGCCAATTGTTAAAGTCAATCATTTTCTGTTTGCATTGAGGCATCATTCTGAGTGACGGTAGAATGCTGCTTAAGACTAGGGACATACCTGCCTGGGACACATATTCAGCGAGTTCAATCATGTCTCTCTTCATATAATCCAGGGAGGTATGTCTCAAGTCATACACACCAACATGGACTATGACAGAGTCATAAGAGTACCTGTTGTTGAGAGATGTGAGTGCGTGTGTGATATGGCAGATTCTGGCACCTGACAAACAACTAACCGTGACTTTCTCCTTATCCAGCCTGGTGAGAGGCATATTTGTGTGTCTCACAATGGAGTCTCCTATGACTAATATGTTGGGGTTATGATTAGGCCTTAGCAGTTCTGAGACACAGGTGTGTGGACTATGTGTGGCATGCGGTATGGAGAGTTATGGAGTTTGCATGTGTTTTTGCCTCTGAGGTCTACTTTGTTTGAGTTTTTTTTTTTTTTGAGAACCTCCTCATATGTGGGTGTGTATTGTGTAGTTATGGGTGTTGTATGTAGTGTAGTGATTGTGTTGACAACATTCTCAGTGCCAGATATATTGGCTTGTGAAGGAGACAGCATAGACTCTAGGTTCTTAATGTAATTGCATCTCTCACAAATTGTGTCCCTAGGTGGTAGTAGTAGATGTTTGTCAGTCTACATAAGGCAGTTGTTACACTGTCTCAGGATGCCCATATCAACCAGGTTGGCAGGAGAAACCACAGGAAATTGTCCATCCACATTTGTCAGAATCTGAGTAGGGGAGGCCAGTGAGAGCTAAGGCGTAGGCTTACAACCCAAGTGCTTAAACCAAAACTAAGAGGATTGGAATAATACTTACAATTTAAGCAGGCTAAAAACAAACTGTAATAAATGCAGCAACAAAAGAGTTGTAAATGTTTTTACGTTAATGAAATGCAACATAATACACAGTAAACAAAGCTAATAATAACACATCCCTCAGAAACAACATCAAATTATTCTCTGCTACAGAAGAACCACTAATGGCCTGAGCAAGTTAATACCTTTGTTGTAAATCTAAATGAAACTGCAATTAAACTTAAAACTAAATGTACAAGTATGAACAAAAGTGGAAAAGCAAAGGTAAACCATTTTGCTTACTAAAATGGAGGTGATACCTAACACAATAACATATAGGTGGCTATAAATTACACAATTTAAATACATTTGCTCAGATTGAAAATGGCAAATTAATGTAAAAAAAGGAAAAATATAAAAGTACAGGAAGAATACTTAGATGGAGGTGCAATCTAATAATGGCCAGATGATTATTTCAAACACAGAATCAGCAGCTTTAGTCAAACAATCTAAAAAAGTGGCATAATTTAGTAAAATGAACCATAAAATACAGGAAAAAACTGCATTGGCCAGATTCACGAAGACTTGCATGGAGTCTAAGAGTAGTGTAAGATGTCAGACAGGCAATATGTCTGCCGACTGATTCAGTAATAGCCGTCAGGGGCATACATGATAGCTCCTAAAACTACTTTTGCACGGACAGTGTTATGGTATGCAAATTACCTCATTTGCTGCTGAAATGTATGCAAATTAGGTAAATTTGTGATCCAGGAACCACTAACCTGTCCGTGGAAGAGCAGTGTTATTTGCAGAAATGTACTCCATTGGTAACGGAGTACCGTTCTGCAAATAGCTAAACGGAGCTATGACAGCTCCAAATAAAGGATGCATCCAGTTGAGGAAGCATGTCAATGGCCAAATATAAGGTCATTGGCATTTTTATAGGTTGAAAATTAATAAAAATTTATTTTTATTTTTTTCCCCGATCTCCGATGTTTAAGCATAGAGCAGTGCCGCGCAAACGTGCGGCGCTTTGAAAAACAGAAAATAATTAAAAATAGCCTAAACTAGGCATGTTTAATAAAAAGATTATTCTGCCATGCAGATGAATGGCAGGCTGAAGACAACATGGCTACTGAGTAGTGGTTGGTAAGGGGGGAAGCTCAGTTTGAGAGATGTAACCAAGCATTAGTAGGCAATCCTATGCAAATGAGGATAAGGATAGTGAATCCCAATTTTCCCTGGCATGTGAGCCATGTCCCTAGAGTGTAAGTGTAGGAGTAGGGGAGTAGTAGAGTAGAAGATAGGTGACATCATGAGGGGGTATGTCTGTCTGAAAGACTGTAAGCTTACTGGAGCAGAGTGGCTTGTATTTGACATGAGTTGCTCAGGATTGCAAAAGGCGTGTCTACAGTTGTCCTAGCTGAAACCCAGAAACCGAAGGTGTACACCGTGGATATATCTGAAATTTCTTGCAAATGTGCTTACACAGTGTGCACGCCTGTAAGCCTGTGTAAGCCTGTGTGCGCATGTGTGCACTCGTCTAAGCCTGTGTAAGCCTGTGTAAGCCTGTGTGTGCGCATGTGTACTCGTGTGCGCGTGTTTGCGCTTGTTTGCGCGGCACTGCCCCTTGTGGAAACAGAAAGGGAAAAGGAAGGAAAAGAAGTAGTAGGAAGTTAACCAAGGAGAACTAGCAGAGCTGCCAGGTGAAATAAATCAGAATCAGCCAATTACACAGGCAGTACACTAGCACAGCCCAGCCCAACCCAGCACTTAAAACTCTGCAAACAACATTCCCCCATGTTTTTCTCAAAAACACTGCAACACTGCAGTACACAAAGAGTGAAAACTTAAAAAGCTTAACTCAGACAAAAAATGTTAGGGGCTGCCATTGCTATTATAAGCCAACATGTGCAAGATGCTGAGGGTGGTGGCATTTCGAATGCTGTTGAGCAACCCACAGTGAGGAGATGGAGAAGAGTGTACAGACCCAGGGTAACCTACCAGGGGCTACAGGAGCTGGAGATAGTGGAGCGCTATAGAGTGGACAGATACATCCTGCAGCAAATTGTTGAGCTGTGCAGGCCATGCCTCACACACAGAACCAACAGAGGGGAACCCATCCCAGTGGAAACCAAGGTATGTGTTGGCCTAAGAATACTAGCAACAGGTACCTTCCAGAGACCAACTGGTGATATGATGGGGATTTCACAGGCATCAGCATCCAGGGTACTGCACCAGTTCCTGAATGCCATGTCAGCACATGTCGGTGATCATGTATATTTTCCCCAATTCCCGTGAGGCATTGGCCAAGAATATGCGTCTTTTCCAGCAAATAGCGGAATACCCTGAGGTAGTGGGTGCAATAGACTGCACGTGCATACACATCAAAGCACCATCTGGTGAGCGGTGTAGGGCCTACATCAACCGCAAGGGCTTCCCCTCCATCAACTGCCAGGTCGTGTGCGATGCCCAGGGCATAATACTGAATGCGTGTGCTGGCTGCCCTGGAAGCTACCACGATTCCCATATCTGGCATCTGACGCAGCTGTACCAGACATTTGCCAATGGGGACATCCCTGACGGTCACCTAGTGGGGGATGATGGATATGCACTGGAGCCGTGGCTGATGACACCCATCAGAAATGCACACACACCTGAACAAGAACTCCATAATGAGGCACACGCACAAACACAAAATGTAATCGAGTGTGTGTTTGGGATGCTCAAGTCATGGTTCCAGTGCCTGGACACATCTGGTGGAGCCTTGCAGTACTCACCAACTACATGCACCCAAATTGTCATGGTATGTGCCATGCTACACAATATGATCCTGCGAAAACAGCTGCAGCATGAACAGCATGGGGCAGGGCCAAACAGCCCCCCACCATTGCCAAGGCGATCACAGGCAGAGCATGACTCGGAAGAGGAACAACCTGAGCCTGCCCCAGTAGGTAGAAGGAGGCGTGCCCAGCATGCCTTGGCCTTGGCCAAGAGGCAACACATAGCACATACACTGGCTCAGTAGGAACCCTGGAAATTATACCTTTCTCTGACTCGCACATAAAATAGAAAGGATGCCTAACTTGACACTACCTGTTTTCAAACATGTATAGGGAGTATGCTATGTGCATCCGACATAGGCAGCCCTGCAGCACCACCTGAGTAAGCAGCTTTTACCACTATTTAGTATATGTAAACAAAATTGCCCGCGCTAACTAGCGCAACGTCGGGCAACGTTGAGCAAGGTCGGGCAAAGTCGGGCAAAGTTAAGCAAAGTCAGGTAAACATGCTCATATTTGCTTTACTGTTCCTAACGCAGTCTGGTCTGCCCAGCATGAAAATAAAAAGCAGTGACAGGGCTCGAACCCAGAATACTGTGCACTGTAGTCACAGTACTGAACCACTAAGCCATGACAGCATTTCACTGGCATAGACACAGCAGAACAATTGTACACTAATGCAAACACAAAAAAATGCTGTATCATGCCCCTAAAGAGGCATATGGGTAACCTCCCCCACAGGCCTATTCAGACAGAGAACAGCAGGCCAGGCAGTGTGATGTGGGTTGGGTAGGCTATGGAGTCGCAATCTAATATACGTGACATTGGACGCTAAGATCTGTAGTACAGTAGTATGCCTCAAGCCAGTACGATAGGCAACAGCACAGACCGAAATGGTGTACCTTACATAGCAGTGCAGGCCTAGCAAATGTGTATAAGTGTCAGGTGAACCCCTCATCCTATGTACACCCACAGTAACAATCAGGTGTGCCCCCGGGTAGAAATGTACAAAGAATAGCTGTACCCCCTGTATGTAGAAATGTTGATAAGTCTATGCAAAGTGTCTCATGGAAGCCCTGCAGATATAGCATGATCCCTGTTGATTTATGACACAAAGGTGAGCCCTGCAGTAAAAATACAACTTGATTTTCCACACACACTTATAGTATAAATGTCTATACTGGGCATGCTCACACACTTCAATAAATCTAGTGGATTTCAGTCAGCAACTTACTGAAAGGTCATACTGGGCATGCTCACACACTTAGGCCATGTCTGAGTACAGCAGTGGGCCACACATATCTGGCAGGTGCATGTTTTACCCCAGGAACCTGTCACTATTCACCAATCCTACCTTGTTCACACAGTTATATGAAAACAGACACATATAATATATTGGAACCCTGTCATAATCAAACTATGTACCACAAGTACTTAAGTTGTTCACAGAAAGTGAAAAAGCAAAGAAGATCAATACACCTGCAATCAGTATCATCAATAAACAATGTGCACTCCAAACATTATCCAACCCATGTTCTGGCAAAAGAATCTGTGAAGGAGTCCAAAGAGAACCATGACGCTTCCTTCCGCTATGTCATAAATAGTAATGTACACTCATATATGTCCTGAGTCAGTGCAAATTGTAAATGACTGACATTGCCAACATCCTGTCAGACAGGCTCATACATACATACCCCCCTCTCACTTACAAAAGGCCCTATCATCATACCTGGAGATTGGGAAAGCACAGATATCACATATATAATGGGTAAACAGCTCCTTCCAAACCTGAAAACATGGCGTCTATGGTATTACATTGTTTCCCTAGCTGTGTCATAAGTGAACTCCAGAACAAACAGACCCTCCACCTGAACAGTCTGTTGAGCCTCACCCTCTGTACACGATATGAAACTGTTGAATGTGTTACAGCAACGTTTGGCACACAAGTGTTGGTGCACAACAGACCATAGGAACTATTGTCTTATAAGCCTGTTAAGCCTGATCTGCAAGGCCATGGAGTCCATCATAATGGAACTCATAAACAGAGCTATTGGGAGCCTACAAACACCCAACCCTACCAATTTTGGTTTGGTCAGGGGCAGATCATGGTTCCCAAACCTGCTAGACTGTTTTTAAGGCAGTCACCCAGGACATACATCAATGAAATAAGCTACACACGTCCCACATAGACCTTCAAAAGCCCTTTGCCAACATCCCAGACACATTTTGTATCCACAAAATCAACAACCTGTGCATAAATATGTCTGTCATCTGATGGATTGTCAACTGGGGCATAGATAGATCACACAAGGTAAGAATTGTGGTCTCCTGTACAAGCTGGTAATAACTGCTGTTCCCCATGGCTCAGTCCTGGGACCCCTCCTGTCTGGTGTATACTTTTCAGAAATACAGTCAAACACACGAGGGCTATGTTTAGCAAAGTTTGTGGATGACTGCCAAAAAGTTGTCATAATCAATGTTTGAGACAACAGAGACATCAATAAGAAGGGTCTCAGTCAGACAGATGTGGTGTCCAAATGATGGCCTCGAGCTACAGTGATAAAAATACCACACAGGTGCCAACACCCTAAATATGGAGGTGATAATAAGGGATCTATGGACACATGTGGATAGTCATGTCTACTTCCAGAAACACATTCACAAAGTGGTCAGAAAATCATGCTATGTGTTCCCACAAACCGCCAAGGTCTTAGTATGTAGTCAAAGGAGGTTCCCTCTACTCATCAGTCATCAGACCCGTCAGAGAGTACCAGAACACACTTGCGCTGAATCTGACTAGGCACCTTCAGCAGCTGGAAAGACCACTGAAGTACCTCAACAACAGGATTACTGGCCTCAAACAGTTGCCCCATGCAAAAAGACTGAATTTAACTCAATTTGTACTCTGTTGCATACTGTCTACTCAGGAGATCTCTGCACAACAGACAGGTCCATGTCATGGTAACACTCAGATCTGCTCTGAGTTACGGCTCAATGGCACTAAATATACAGACCCAACTGATATTGCCAACATCCTGGCAGATAGGATCAGTGCTAACTTTAACCCCTCTCACCCATGAAAGAGCACATCTCTATAATGGAAGACTGCAAAGTTGCTGTCATCATGGCTGCACAGGTAAAAAAACACTCTCCAAAGCCAGTATCACAGCATCCATGGGACCAGATAACTTCCCAGGCTGTGTTCTACACAAACTACAGAAAGAACAGGCACCACACCGACGTACCATGTTCAGTCATAGCCTCACCTCAGGCTTTGTGCCTGCTAAATGGTGCACAGCGACAGTTATACCACTTCACAAGGGTGGAGACATCATGGACCCTATGAACTAGCACCCCATTAGCCTGATGAGCCTGCTCTGCAAGGCCATGGAATGTATCATCATACAACTTATAAAAAAAGACATTGGTACTATCCAAACTCTGGACCACAATCATGTTGGGTTTGTAAAATGCAGATCATGTCTCCTAAACCTGATATATGACATTGAAGCAGTCACCAGAACCGTAAACAAGGGTAAGGTGGTTCGCACAGCCCATGTAGATCTTGCCACGGCTTTCAACACCATCCCCCACTCTGGAATTATAGATAAACCCACTAAACTAGGTATAGATTGCTATGTCACAAGATGGGATGCCAACTGGCTCATTGACAGAACACACAATGTGAAAGTAGCAGACTCCAAGTATGACTTTGGACCAGTGATGAGTGCAGTACCACAGGGTTCAGTCCTGGGTCCTGTCCTGTTTTGTATCTACTTCCCTGAAGTAAACTTTAACATGGAAGGTCTGTGGCTAATGAAGTTTCCAGATGACTGCAAACTAGGAACCATAATTGTAAATACTAAAGATGTGGACATCCTACAAAAGGGCCTCACTGAGACGGATGCCTGGTGTCAAAGCCATGGCCTCAAGCTTAATGCCAAAAAGTGCATTGTCATCCCCTTTGGTAAAAACTCTGTAGCCATGAACTACAACATAGGCGGTAGTATACTTAACACTGAAAGTGTGATAAGAGACCTTCGGTCACAGGTGGACAGTGGACACACCTGTGATAATCACATCCCCACAGTAGTCAGGAAATCCTTCTATGTGGCATACCTCATCACAAAAGGTGTCTCATGCAGAATAGAAGAGGACATTGCTCCCCTCTACTCATCACTCACTAGATCCATAATAGAGTACAATGGCCCTTTTGCTATGTACCTCACAAGACATCTACAACAACTGTAAAGCCTGCAGCAATACCTCACAAAGAGCATTAACGGCCTGAAATACATGCCATACACAGACCATCTCAAAATGCTCCAGCTGTACGCTCTCGCATATCGCCTACTCAGAGGTGATCTCTGCCTAACATACAAAGCTATGTCAAACACAGAGCTGTTGGACATGCTCCACGTAAAACACTCACAATCCCTCTGATCTTTGGCCCCAAAACCACGAGTGAAATAGAAAAGGAAGGGGTGTATCCATTTACCTTATGGATACCCACACCTTCAGGTTAGTGGCACAGCATGAGGCCTTGGAGACCATGCAAGTGCAAATAACATTGGGCAAAGCTGCTTATCAGATTGTAGCCTGCTACAGATCACCTACCTTGTCTCAGGAACCTCACTCAGTATTCCTTGGAACAGTGGAAAATATAAAGGTCCTATCAAACACCATTATATGAGGAGATTACAACTACCCAAACACTGAGTGGGAGAATTACTTGTGTACAACGTCCTTTGCCCAATGTTTCCTAGAGTTTAAAAACTCAAACTCCCTGGAACAGCTAGTCACCATGCCCACTAGAGGTGACAACATACTGCACCTGATCATAACCAACATGGGGTACCAGTGTTCCACAACAGAGATAAACCCCTTGCTGGTAATATCAGATCATAAAGTAATCACAGTGGACATCCACATCCCGCCCCCCCACCAGTCAAGGAAACCACTGTGAAGACATTTTCAAAAGCAAACTGCACACTTCCCAAGACCAAAGTGGAAAGTTCCAAAGCCCCCTTGCTATAGGATAATGCTATACAATCTGCCGAATCATTTACAAGTGCATTCTATGAGCATCTACAGGGATGCATGGATTGAGACATCCCAAATAAAACCAAGATGCACTCCTCCAAAAATAAGAAACCAGTCTGGTGGTCGTCACCCATAAATAAGCTATACAACAGAAGGAGGAAACAAACACATGATAGAGCAAACTTCACAAAAGCAAAGGCATCACTGATCATTATTAGGAAGAAACAATGATCGCTCATAAAATAATCCAAGGCCAGTTTCTAAAGACAAATTGCCAAGGAATGTAAGAATAACAACCACAAAGCCTTTGTTAGCTATACCAAACATTTTGGTGGCAACTTCCAAATATGCTGCCAGCTACTGCAAAATGGCAAGAAATACACTGAACCAACTTACATTGCCCACATCCTGGGGGACAAGTTCAGTACAACCCCCCCCATCACCCCCAAACAGGCCTGTGTCCATCCCAGAAGAATGCAGAGCCCCAGACTTCATGGACATGCAGGTAAAAACAGCCCTCTCCAAAGCTAAGAACACAGCATCAATGGGGCTGGATGGTGTCCCAGGCTGCGTCTTACACCAGCCCCAAAAGGAACTACACCCTCACCTACATTCACTGTCCAGGCTCAACCTTACCACAGGCTATGTACCCAAAGAATGGCATACAGCAACAATCATCCAGCTCCACAAAGGGGGTACCACAACATAACCTGGAAACCATTGTCCTATAGGCCTACTCAGCCTTGTCTGCAAAGCTATGGAGCAAATTATCATGGAACCCATAAACAGAGATATTGGGGACATCCAGACACTGGACTCTACCCAACTTGGCTTTGTTAAAGGCAGATCCTGCCTCCTAAATCTAGTTGACTTATTTGAAACAGTTACCAAGGACATAAATGGAGGTGAAAGTAGTCCACATAGCTCACCTGGACCTCACTAAGGCCTTTTGACACCATTTCCCACTCTGGCATCATGGACAAGCTTACCAGCTTGAACATTAACAGCTATGTCACAGGATGGGTGGCCGACTGGCTCACAGATCAAACACACATGTTCAGAGTTGCGGGTGCCATGTCCGACTCTAAACCAGTCACAAATGGCATCCCACAGGTCTTGGTCCTGGGACCCCACCTGTTCAGTAGATACTGCTCAGAGGTACAGGCAAGCACGGGAGGAGTATGGCTGAACAAGTTTGCAGATGACTGCTAACTGTGGTCCATAATCGACTCTACGGCTGACACAGACATCCTCCAGAAGGGTCTTACAGAGACAGATGCCTGGTGTCAAAACAGAGACCTCAAGCAGAATGCCAAAGAATGCATAATCATCCCCTTTGGATAAAACAAAGTGCACACAAATTACCACATAGATGGCAATCCAGTATGTACGGAGAAAGTAATTATGGCCCTGGGGACCCAGGTAGACAGTAAACTCTCCTTTGATGATTACATAGCTAAAGTGTTTAAAAAGACCTTCTATGTAGCCCACCTAATGTCACCTAATGTAACCCACTTTGTCTAGTCTGATGATGTCACCATCCTACAAATATACCTGTGGAAAGGAGAGTTTCCAGTAATGTGTATCGCACGTCATGTTAATGCGTACTCCTCTAATATCATAAAGTAATTATGTAGGGGTTTGAATCCTGCACTTAACAAGTGTGTTTGTGTGTATTTCCTTGGAGAGGAGCAACCTTTTTGGAGACTACTAAAACACCTTAAAAGTGGTATACTTATCTTTGTCAAGTCTGATGATGTCACCATCCTACAAATATACCTGTGGAAAAGAGACCTCCCAGTAATGTGTATAGCGTGATGTGTTAATGCGTACCCCTCTAGTATCATAAAGTAATTAGGTAGGGGTTTAAATCCTGCACTTGACAAGTGTGTGTGTGTGTGTTTGTATGTATCTCCTTGGAGAGGACCAACCTTTTTGGAGACTACTAAAACACCTTAAAAGTGGTATACTTATTTTTGTCAAGTCTGATGATGTCACCATCCTACAAATATACCTGTGGAAAGAAAAACTTCCAGTAATGTATATAGCACGTCGTGTTAATGTGCACTGCTCTATTATCATAAAGTAGTTAGGTAGGGGTTTGAATCCTGCACTTGGTGTGTGTGTGTTCTCTATGTGTTTGTGGCACTGTTGGTCAATGTGTTGTGAGTTTTGCTTTTACTACTGTATGACATATCACTATGACAACAGTATGTGCATTGCACATGTCAGGTAGCTGTGTGGCAAATACATATATGTACACATGACCTCAATTGCTTTATAGGTCGGAACTCTGCTTTCTCCATGAACACATCTGTTATCTTTGCCAGAGTGTGCTGCCGCTTTCCAGTCCTTAGGTCACATCTGTATGCTTGTGACAAGCCCAGCCATTGCAGTGATCCCTAGCCTAGGTCATCCGTGTCACACACACTCATTACGGTTTCTATTGAATAGTGTGAGTGAGGGTTTATGCCTGAGGAATATTTCAGACCTGCTCAAATGCAGCAAATTCTGTCAATGATGGCTATTCATTACAGGTGTACAACAACCTTTGTGGATATGCATGCAGACCCCTTATTGCTTATGTGATCCACCAAGGGATTTCAAAATACCTTTGGAAATGTGATTACCAAAGGAGAGATGACGTAACACTTGGTTGTATGTACACACCGGTACCTGTTCAACATGTTAGGGGCTACTACCTATGTGGTACTGTGGGGATACTATGTTTTGTAAAGGTGGATGACTATGCTTTAGTTGGCTTATAGCTTTACAGCATGAGTTTGACAACAGGTA
Organism: Protopterus annectens; assembly: GCF_019279795.1. NCBI lineage: Eukaryota > Metazoa > Chordata > Ceratodontiformes > Protopteridae > Protopterus > Protopterus annectens. The sequence continues at coordinate 804,911,276 of NC_056727.1, forward strand.
TCTGCCTGCATGATACCCTTGTGGAGGATGTGTGTGTCATCTGGAGAATGCATTATAGGCCACAGTATGCATTTCCAGACATGGATGGATATATCCCTACTGTGTTTGCTTGTACCTAAGAGAACTATATGCCAAACAGGAGTGGTCCCAGGAATGGGTGCATGTGAATACCACTGGTTACTGGCATAGTATAGTACCTGAAGGATCCAAATGTTACTCTGTGTCCTACATCTGTGTGTCAGTTGTCAAGACATCATCTAACAATTGTTTATGGTCAGGCTGTTGAGGTTATGTATACTACCAGAATGCAAACCAATGACAGATAGTAACAGTATCACCCACAGCACAGTGTCAAACCATGTCATATACACATGTGTACCCAAGTTCCAAAATGTGTGTAGTACAATGCATACTGGCCACCAATAGAAACTATGGAGTGTTAACACTGTGTAATACAGGGCATGTCACCCTGCCCATGTGTCCACTATGCACGTACATGCAGACAGTGCACCTCCACCATGTTCACAAATGTACACCTGCAAATCTGTGCTGCACACATTCCACACATACTGTCCACTCTCTAACACATGCTGCCAATACTCCACACATCAGCCAAGTGGCATGCGGGCAGACAATACACTATTGGAATTAACACTGGTGTAAACAGTACTACATTGACAATCATAGCTTTAATGCATCATGCCTGCTCAGCTACACCTTTAAGGAAATCATTACACTTTACTGCTGACAACATGTTAACATTGCTATACTGCTATAAAGTCACCCTGTGCATCAGCACCATGTTAGCCTGTTCCTGCATCAATGTTACAGATGACAGGAGGTGGCACAGGTTTCATCATATGCACAGGGCATGTTGTTGTTTTGCCAGAGGCCTACATTGAGCCATATAATCGACATATATGTGTGTTTGTGTGTGTGTGTGTATGTGTGTGTGTGTGTGTGTGTGTGTGTGTGTGTGTGTGTGTGTGTGTGTGTGTGTGTGTGTGTGTGTGTGTGAGATGGCCAAGAGTACTGCTATGGACCAATGTTGATGTAATGTGTGCGGGTATGTGTTAGTCCTAGGTGTCTGATTTATGTGTGTGTGTGTGTCTGCATGCACACATTTCCACCATGTGGCTGCCATATATGGGGATTTGTGGGACAGCCACACACTGTACCTGACAGGCTTTACAGATCACCATCTCTGGCCATGGATACGGTACCTGTGCCTGGCAGGGGTGCTAGTGACAATATCAGGTACTAAGCCAGACTGGGTAATATCCTCAGAGGTAAACATATGTACACTGGACCCAGCTCCCTGCTGGGACTGGCCAGAGCCACATGCATGTGGTCTTCTAGGATGGTCTATGGACAGCCCACCCCCTACATTGCTGGGGCTGTAATGGCACTACGGGAGCAGCTGTGACTTGAGGGACGTCCGTGGCGACTGCCAGCTGCTGATGTTGCTGGCATATGTCCACGTCGATGTCTCAACCATCCTGCACTGTCCTGACACATGGACATGACATTGCGGAGGACATCTAATGTCTCACCCCCACGTCTATCAGTGACCTCAGTGTAATTACGGATGGCACCTGCTAGGTCATGGATACTGTCATTTAAAGCAGTGTTATGTGACCTCTGTGCCCTTAGACCCTGACTGCCTGGAACATGCGTGAGGGTGTAAGACTTGTGGCATGTCTGCCAGGGTCATGATGATGAGCAGTGCTCCAATGAGAACCCCTGGATATCTACCTATGTGGTACTGTTCTAGACATCTGGGTCTGGCTGCTGTGTCGGGATGCATGTGCCATAGATACCACACTGTCCTGGCCAATGCCGACTGTACACTGTCTCTCAGCTAAGGGCATTAGTGATGGATGTATTGGCAGTATGACTGTGTGCATGGATGGGGTGGACACTTGTGTACTGTTGATTGGTGGCCCAATGACAGACCCTGACAAACATGCCTGTGCCTCAACACACCTATCCTCATTATCACTATTTGTGTCAGTGACACCTGGTTCCCTGCTGCAGTGAACCAGCCCAACCTCAGCACCTGTGAGAGGAAGACAGGAAACACACTTTACGACCTGTACATGATGTCAGAACACATGCACACATGCACACATGAACACATGCAATCATGCACACATGCACACAAATACACTCCTCACTAAAGCAGACACACACACACACACACACACACACACACACACACCACCAGCAATCCAGAACATACTCAATAGCAGTTAATGGTGGGGTACAGTATCACAAGCCAAACAGGCATATCACACGTGTCAGCATGCAGGACGTGTGTTGCTCAACAGCATGCAGTGTGAGTGTAGATAGTCCTTGCTAATAACAGTATACATGGCTTTGATGCATGTGTGTTGTTGTTCAGTGATTAGCCTCTCCCTGGAACGCAATGTGTACATGGACACAACATTGCTGTGCGAGTATTAAAAGCTCTTCAATGTCCTGTGCACCATCACTCACAGGTATACATACCATGGCTAGATGTGTATCTGTGTGTCACATAGATATCCATTTCTGATTAGAGCATCTGTGTCTTTATCAGATAATTGTGGACACAGGTTTAGCTCATGCATGCTATGTATACACACAGGATGAGTGGTGTATGTATACCTGATGGAATACCATTGCTCAACATAGCCATTGTACAGTGGTTATGGTGAGTGTAGAACACATTGTGGACATGCCAGTGCCAGCCATGACATGGAATGCTACAACACAAATGCAGCATTAAACATCATACATACCCAATGTGTGTCATGTGACCTATACACTCAATAGCATTACAAGACATATATGTGTCACTTTGTGCAAATGGTGATTGCTATGCATATTGTGTATAGGTGCATATGTTTGCACACACACAACATTGAGGTGTATAGCAATGAATGCTATGTGTAGTACTGTGGTTACTGTAACTGGATGGGGTGTAGTACCATTAGCCATCATCATGCAGCATCATATGGTCACTCAAGGCTACTAATGTGTGCCAGACCGGCACCTATCATGCTGTACCTGAACTGCAGTACCATGGCTACATTCACCATTTCACAGCCAGTTGTTACATGGGTTTGTAAGGTGCCCAATAGGGAGCATTGCCTAACATGAATGTGTTGTGTGTTGAAGAGTGTCACACTGCTCCATGATAGACCTCTACCACTCAGATATATTATGTGTGCTGTGTGGATGACATTTGGGATACTGGAATGTGACCTTACAGCGGGTGTCTCAATATGCCATGTGTAGCATATTAACATGCACTGTGTATGACAAAGTTGTGTATGTTGTGTGCATGTGTATCGACTCTGCCTATCCAATATCCACTACAGTGTAGCCACAATTGTTTGGGATGCTCTGTGTATTGCATGTGTTTGAGGCAGCTACTCATGTTACTGAGATGTGCATAATCTCACAGCATACATGCACAGCATGCATTATGCGTAGGTGTATTACATGTGTACATGGCCTACACCTCACCTATGACATGCACATTTTATTTGCAATATTAAATGTAGAACACACTCATCAGCATGGGTCTGCTGCCTTGCTGTCACACCAGAGGGACCTACAAGGATATGAGACAGTTTGTCAGTGGCAACATCTGTGGCATTGCTACTGTGGGTTTGCAATCTTACAGTAGTACAATGGTTGACAGTCACAGGCCTACAGATTATGTTCCAAATTATCAGTATTGCACAACACCAGGCTCATCTTCTGGCTACACAGTACACATCTCACATATGCATGATCTACTAATAAAGGTAACAGTAGTCTACAGATATGCCATGTTATCTGCACGCTCCATGTGAACTTGCTGGGTGGCTCCGGCCTTCATGATGATACATGTCTGCTGTTGTTGTTGTTGGCCAGGAGCCACCAGGCTCAGGAGCAGCTCCTCCACTCTGGTGAGGGGGGGATGGATGGTAACCCCACCACCTGTGGCAAGCTCTTGTCTATGGACATCAGACACATGCTGCTGGACATGTCTAAGTAAATCACTGCAGTGATGGCGTACTTGCTCATATGTCCGGTTATGCATGCCTATGTCATTTACCCTATGGACAACATCTTGCCACAGTGCAGTCCGCTCATGCTGGTCCTGGCTGGTTCTTGAGAAAAGCAGGGTGTAGTGTGGAACCAGACTTGTTGTTATTACTTCATCCTCAGCAGGACTATAGGTTGGGTTGCAATGGTGGGCCATGACCCTGGAAGACAATGAAACAATATGTGTGAGCAAGTCATGTGGCACACTTAACTCTCTACAGTACAGATATCACTGATCTGCCATATATAGCAACCTATTGGCTGTCAGAGGATACACACTTTCAATACCACATATCAGTGCTCAACCCACAACTGCCTGACAGTGCCTGGCACGCTCTATATATTAAACCATGTTGTGCACAGCAAAAAAGAGAAACCAGTATGTAAGACTATACAACAGTACATGGCACACTGTATGCGACACAATGCACCACCTAGCCACAGGAGGAATATATCAAGCTAATGCATAAAGAAATATGTCATCCATTGCAATGATTGTAAAGTCCAGTTACAGTATTACCAGTATACCACCCTAGTTGTTGATGGCAAACCCCTGCCTAACATATGTGCACATTCGTGAATATAGGTGGCATACTGCTGTACTAGACTATACATGTTGCTAGATATGCACTTATATCCTGTAACACACATATGACTGAGGGCATGTTACAGTCATACCCACGCACACATCAGACATACATACAAGACACAAAGGTATGGCAACCCAGATGAGCTTTACCTGTGTACCATACAGTACTGTGTGTCAGTACTTACAAAACCTTATGCCTGAGGTATGTAATCTGTGATGACTACAGGGAAAACACAAAACAGTGGTTCCAAGCAATGTGGACATACACCATACTGTGCTGTTTAGGCCTACATCTTCAGGTAGTATTACAGTTCATACGGGATTTGGATTCACCAGCAGTACCAATCAATAAGCATACATGTACTGCTTTAGCCTACAATGGCACACCCCAGTTAACACCAAGGGACTACGTCAGACTGTATGCCATACTGCTTTTTCTGCCTAGCAATAGCATACACATCTTTTGCTGGGATCAGAGCTAGGACACAAAATACCATGACAGAAACAGTTTCCCACTAAGCTATCCCACATATACACAACTTTGACAAATTCACCAACACATTCACCATCACACTCAGTCAACCTCACATAGCAATTATTGCAACAAGTACTTGTGGGTTTGTATCAGTTCATAGGTAGGTAATAGGCTATTGGCCCTAGGGCCTATAGAAGCCTAGCCAGACGGTACCCTGGCTTTTGACACCTAATTAATTTAATTTCATGTGTCCCTGTCAAACAGAGCCACAGAGGTGATTCCCGGGGTGTATTTCCTATCTCCCATCCAATCATCAGGATTATTCATGATGAGTGCTAATGAGGAGCTTTGTTTGCTATTGATAGGTAGTTTGTTCCAGAGTATGGGATGTCTCTGATATAGGAATCTATCCCTCCAGCATGTTCTGTTTATTGAGGTGACAAGGTTTAGGTCCCTAGAGCGTGTAGCTCGTAGGGATTGTGATCTGTTTACGTGGAGCATGTCCAACAGCTCTGGGTTTGACATAGCTTTGTATGTTAGGCAGTGGTCACCTCTGGGTAGGCGGTATGCGACACAGTCTAGCTGTGGTTTTGTGAGACGGTCTGCATAGGGCATCTGCTTGAGGCCGGTAATCCTCTTTGTGAGGTATGTCTGTGGCCTTTCCAGTTGCTGTAGATGTCTTGTGAGGTACATACCAAAAGGGGCATTGTACTCTATAATGGGTTTTATGAGTGATGAGTAGAGGGGAACACTGACCTCTTTTTCCCTGGATGACACACCTTTTGTGATGAGGTGTGCCACGTAGACAGATTACATGACTAGTGTGGCACTGTGATTATCAAAGGGGAGACTACTGTCCACCAGTGTCCCATGGTCTCTTATCACACTTTTGGTGTTAAGTAGACTACCACATATGTGGTAGTTCATGAGTACAGAGTTTTTACCAAAAGGGATGCCAATGCATTTTCCACATTGAGCTTGAGGCCATGGCTTTGTCACCAGGCATCTGTCGCAGTAAATATGACTCTCTCTCTCTCGCTATAAATATATATATATATATATATATATATATATATATATATATATATATATATATATATATATATATATATATACACACACACACACACACACACACACACACACATACATATAAACATCCATTGGTGTACATATAGATATACATATAGGGACATATACAGTCCACCTTTCATGGTGGGAATATCAATTATGTGAAGGTTGTGAGATATACAGTTATGTAACAATATTGCACAGTCTTGTGCGAAATGCATTGAAGGTGTTCTCAGCCCATGTAGCTTTAGCAGGCCTCACTGGCTGCAACACTGCAAACCTAACAAATCACACCCACAGTGTTTAACCACCACATGTCATATAAAAGTACTGTATGCTGTCTTGTTTGCCACACACTACAACCTACATACAAATATGCACATAACAACCTTCACCAACATATATATGTCCACCCTTCACAAACAGTTGCAGTATGTCTCTTGCTCTATGCACATGTACAGATGCTAATATATCTGACACAGATATATTTCTCCATATGTGTGTGCCATACACACACAAAGTCCACACTGTTGTAAGTCTCTGGACATCATGGCTGACCTGTTGGGCCTTGCTGCAACATGAACAGGTGTCACATGTGAGCACACAGTAATATTAGAGGGTGTATATATAGCTGCAAATGCTAGATTAGCATACTAGCCTGGTACAGCAGTGGCCAATGCTAAGCTACACGTTAATATGGCTATCATGCATGTGTTACTCTGTCACATCCATGTTTATATAGCTGTATGCACTACTCCCCCAAACAGCCATTGTCCACACTACTGTACAGAACACAGATAACATGAATCAGATGTTTGACATTTAATGTTGAGCTACATATGTCACAGTTATGTCCCCCTGCACACAGCTACACACTGATTTGTCCATGGCATTAGTTATGCAGGGCATCTGTGCATAGATACGTACTGCTGCCACATATGTATGTTTCAAAGTATGTAGAGTATTCTTTAAAAACATCTACTACATGCCAGTAAATACATATCTGTTACATACCTTTCCTTTGTATGTGTTGGTAGTATTACGTTCCGTGTGTCTTTGACTTTTTTTTTCTGTTGCTGTTGATGTGGGTGTGTGTCTGTCTCTCTCTCTCTCTCTCAATATCTGCAAGGGAATGATTGCGTGTGTGGGCAGCAAGTACAACCTGCTTTTAGAGTTATCTGCACATGTGCATTTTATGGCCTCTGCACCAATTGTTGGCCACCATTTGGTAATTGCATGCAGTCTGCTGTGTGGTAATTGCAGTACTCACTGTCATAGCAACCCAATGCTATAAATTGCTAAGTCAGGTAGGTGTAGCCCCTTCAGCTTTCCAAAGTGGGGCCCATGCTTGTTTGCTGTGTACACCGTTGTTTAAGTCAGAAGGTTGGTATAGTTTTTATATCTGATGCTAGGAGTGTAGCCAGTGATTTAAATGTTGTACTCAGACCTGAATGTTGCCACTTCCAGTACACAGTTGTCAGTGTAGAATTGTACTCACCCCTACAAATGCTAACACAAGATACATGGGAGTATGTAGTTTCTTTTCTATTTACACAATTAACTGCCATACAAAAGTAGTTATTGAGATGTATTCATTTGGCACATGAACTGTTTGTGAACTGCTGTACTGTGAATATTAATGTACTCACTTCTGCACAGTTTGTGCTTTTTTATTGTTGACATTAGCACAGGATGCTCAAGAAAACTGGACAATTCCAGTACTGCGTATGCCTACCTACATCCCTGGTAGACCCTGAACACACAGGTATATTGTACATTTGGGTGGGGATGCAGACAAACAGAGAGCATTATGTATTATTGTGTGAATGTTATCTTGCTGGACTTAAAGGGTTGCTGTGTACCTGTTAGTTTAGCAAGGCAAGTATTCTATCTGCATAGCTCCCAACTGTAGACCTATCCAGATGGTAGCCAGATGTTAGGCTGTTATTCTCTGTCTGTGCAACGCACAGGTCTTTTCAGCACTGGTACAATGGCATTGTTACAGTCGTTTGCTACCAGTACATGGCTACATCCTTTGGTATGTCAGTGTTGTACTCCTACATAAGGGTATGGTTGTGGAACTCCTTCCAAAGCTATTTGCACAGTGTGTAACAGCAGAAAAGCTGATATGCCTGTGTGTTTCTGCCTCGCCCAGGCCTCTGAAACACTCAGGTACATATTTGAACAGAGTGAGGTAAAAGTAGGTAACAGTGAGGTACACCTTCAAAATATTAGAGACAGTAAGTGGAGACCTCGAGAGAACCAGTGCATATGGATTACTACACCTTTTCTGAAGTACAAGCAGTGTCTAACTCCTACATATTGTCATTATTCATTAGGTGTAATACCCCACCTTTCTGCCTAACATCAGTACTTTTCAGGAGATTCAGAGGGATACAGCAAACATATGTTTTAAAATCAGGGACATCCCTGAAATGTAGTCACAGTTGGGATGTATGTCCTCTGCCCTAATTAGGTATGCCACTGTTTGTCCTGCTATGATACTGTGTGGGAGTTGTAAAGTGCTGCTGTAACATTATTTACTGCTAGAATGGCTGGTTCTCTTATCACAGTCATGTAATGCAATTCCCCAACAACTGCTGGTAAAGTTCCACAGAACAGGTTATGGCATTCCTATCTTTCCTTTACATTCACTCATTCTTATGCATGATATATCTATTTCAGCAACAACCTGCTGTATATCTACTGTGGCTTAGTGGTACTTCATGCAGTCTAGTGTGTCCAGGGTTCGAGACTGACAGAGGTGTTTTATTTTACTGCTGAGCAGAACAAGGGCCCTCACAGGCAGGGTGACTAAGGCACTTTTAAGCAGTTGTAAGCGGGTTTGGAAGTGTTTGCACGAGCTTAGCAATACTTAGCTAAGCGCACACTTGCGCAAACCCACTAACTACTGCTTAAAAGTGCTTACTCCCGCTAACCCTCGCGCTCATTTCTTTGAAAGAAAAGAAAATGGGGAGATAGGAAAGTGGTGAAAAAGTGGCACAAAGAGGGAAAGACAGTAGGGAGAATAGCTCGGGATGTGCAGGATGGGTGTAAGGAAGGACCATAGCTGCCCATTTCTTCTACAGCAACAGCTGTGCATATGCAATAATTTTGGAGGAAAATATGAAACCTTCCACCCCTGAGATAGGGATGAGGACAACAAAGTATGTTGTACTGCCAATTAAATATCAGTTTATGTGTCCAGCGGACATGTGTGCAAAATGGGCAGCTATGTATGGGGCATAATTTTTTTTGGGAGCAGATTGCCCTTTTTTTTGTCAGGTGAGAGTGGAATGTGGGGTAGGGGAAGTAGGTATATTTGGGGAGGTAGGTTGGGGAGGTAAACAGACAAGACAAACAAGACGCATACAAGGGTGGAATATGACACATGGCGGGTGAACACCATTGATGGGGAAGGATGTTTGGAAATCGCAAGCCCATGAGCCCACAGATGGCAACAGTGGAACTGAGATCCCCACCCATGGGCAGTCACCACTGCACTTTCACAGCCCAGAGGGTGGCTGTGCTGGGGGCTGCATAGGAGGGGCAGGCTCACCCGTGAGTCACGCCACTCATGCCTCAAGCTGGCATAGAGGATCAGCGACAGAATGCTCAATTTCCCTATGCACCACAGCCTGGACCATTTGGAGGGTGATAGGTGGCCCTTCTCTGCCCACGCTTGCATGGGGGGATGAGCCCCATCCCCTGCAGTGCTTCCACCCAAAGGTGGCACAGGGCCAATGGAGGAGGAGGTCCCAGGCTAGGCACTGGACCTGCTGGTGCCAGGTGACAACGCCAGCTGAGGTGGGACAGGTGGGTCCACTGGGACAGGCCTTCCCATACGTTCTATATTTAGGAGGATTTAATGAAAATATGGGTTAGTAACAGTCAACAGCATTTAGTTATAACAGCATGCAGAAGTATTCCCATTAACCCAACACACCAGAGTTCCAACAGTTGAACAGCAAGCATGACACATGCATATATAGAACAACAGTGGACATTACAACAGCATGCAGGTTTAATTGATGGCAACAGGCCACCAATACTGTGGTATTTGAACAGGGCACATGCATCAAAATAAATGCTGATATTTATAAACCAATAGGACATATGTCCCAACAAATGTTTTGAGATTAGACATACCCATTGAGGTGTGGAATTGTGTTTTGTATGCACATACAGTAGGGTGGAAAATGATAGCTCCATTAACAACTTATATATCCTTCTAGTTTACACTACATTCCTATTAACTGCAGTTATATGTCCCCTACATGTATTATTACACTACCCAATTGTCCTTAAATTGGGAAATGTGTTTTGCTAGATCTTTACATACATGGGCTGTATCTGACATACAAACTGTCCAGGATGCGATGTTACTGCTACATATTTTGTGAGTTGCTCAGACACACTACTGCTGAGATGGTACACTGACAGTTCTACTTTCCTGTAATTATCTATATATGTTTAGGTGAAATTATCAGTTATATGTTAACAGCTCCCTACATTTCTGCCAGCACAATGACATTTCTGGGGAACACAGTACCAAGCTACTCATGTGCCAGATTAACTTGTACATGCTGGGCATGAACCAAGAGTTGAGGACTGTATATATGCTTAACAGCTACTGTCACTCCCTTCATCCACTTTATATGGGCCTACCCAAGTGTGGGTTGACAGCACTTAATACAACAGTACTATTTCTATAATGCAAGAGTACAACAACCTATCAAAGAAAGTGACACGGACACACTCCAGGAATTATACCTTTACTAATAACATAACACACTTTTCTAGAGGCTCTCTCAATTATTTGATATAATAGTGCATGCAGAAGACTTATTCAAGACTTTTAATACCTTTATTGATGGGTTACAACACTCTTTTCCAGGCTCTCTCACTTATTTTATATAACAGTACATGCAGAGAAGTTATTCAAGACTTATTATACCTTTATTATTGGGCTACAACACTTTTTTCAGGCTCTCTCACTTATTTTATACAACAATACATGCAAAATAATTACTATCCTGCCTGGTGGTGCAGCCTTAGCAGCCTATCTGCATAGGCTTGCTGATTCGCAGCATGGACACCTGCAGCTGTGAAGTAAATTAAGTGATATTGAGACATACCTATCCATAATATAGACTACAATGGCAATTCTTACATACTTCATTCCATGGCTACCTACTCAGTAGTGGGGCATTTTACATCCCACGGGCCTCCTGTATCCACTGGTTCAGGTGGTCCTCCTTGCACCTCTTCAGGTCTGAGTAGTGGTGTTTGACCTGCTCACCAGTCCGAGGGACGCCTGTGGCACTGGTGAGATCATGAGCTAGACGGTTCCAGGCTTCCACTTTGTATTGGGTGCCCTGGAACTGGACCTGCAGGAGTCTCTCCTCATGATTTTGGACAAGGAGCCAAACCATTAATTTTGACTCCTCAATGCCCCAACATTGCGCTCGAAATCAAGAGCCCTCTCCAACACCAGCTATGCTGATTGCAGATGGGAGCTACAACCAGTTATGGCAAGTATTCCCGCCTATGGAGCTTAAATATGCCTCATTTCTCGCACTTATCTGTGATTGGCCGGTTTTGAAAAAACTCAGCTAAAAGCACACCTGCTTCACAATGGATGAACTTCCATTGATATGTATGTGTGCGTTGAAAGTGCATGCATATGAAAAGCTGTCATGGCTTAGTGGTTCAGTACTGCGATTATGGTGCACAGTACCCGGGTTCGAGGCCTGTCATTGCTTTTTATTTTACTACTGGCCAGACCGGCTAGGAGGTGTGGCTGTGTTTAGCCGACTTTGCTCAACTTTACCCAATGTTGCTCTTTGTTGCTCTATGTTGCTCTATGGTGCTCTATGTTGCCCGACGCTGCGCTAGTTAGTGCGTTGCGCAGCTACGCACAAACATGTTCTGTTTGCGCTCGTTTGCGTGATGTGCAGCTCCACGCAAAGCTATTGCACTAGTTAAAGCAGTGCTAAGCTATGAGCAGTTATACTTAAATATGCTTAATACTGGTAAACTTTGCTTAGCAGTGCTTCACATTGCTTAAGATACGTTACTTATGCATTCATCAGTATGCATAACCATTTCACCTTCTTATTTATATATATATATATATATATATATATATATATATATATATATATATATATAAAATTCAGATAAATGTCAGGAATTATTTTTATATACAGATTTACAACAGAAAATAGAAAGGGGAGTGGTGGGACTCGAACCGGGAATGCCTCCTCTTTGTGTGAAGGCTCTACCACTACGCTATTGCTATTTTGCTTAATTTGCATATAAGTGTCTTATTATCCTCTTCGATGTCTAAACTGCTAACTGTAGTTAAGCAATGGGCAAAGCCGTGCAAACACTCGCAAATACGGGCAGCTATATCGGGAATAATTAAAAAAAAGATAAATGTTTTACATTTTATAATTGTACTGAGGTTTAGAATGTGGGGGAGTGTAGTGTTGGGTATGTACACATTTGAGCGGACTCGCTCATGTTAGTTGACATTTCCCAATTGAGATACTTGCAGGGGTGTGGATTTTTGGACTACTCGGCAGTCCGACACGCCCCCTGCACTTGTGCATGCTCCGTGTTAGCCTTAGAGTTGAGGCAGTGCACCCCCATGAATATGCATGGTGCGCTGACGTCTTACTCTTAGACTGCAGTTTCCGTGTAAGACTAAGTTAGTCTTACACGGAAGGTTAGTGAATCCTGGGGCATGTCTTTTAAGTGCAAGGTGATACAACTATTTTCCTGCTTTATCTGTTGCAGAGCTTTCTCCCCTTATTTATAATTACTCATCTCTGTTTAAATGTTTTTGAATATGTTGTGGCACTTTTCTCCACAGGTCTCCACTGAAAATGAACCATTGGCTCAGTCAGACTTTTCCAGTTATCAAAGGACAAAAGAAATTAATAAATTTTTATGCGATTTTGTGCTTAAATATGCCAAGAAAAACTCTTCTTAGCACGTGTTCACAGCACAGCTCTCCTGAAGCCTTAAGAAAAGAAACCAGACAAACAACTGTCAGCAGAGTTAAGGTGAACAGATATAGTGAGAGAACTAATAAAAGAGGAACTAGAACTCAAGAGAATAGTGTTCTCCCTTTAGAAATAGCCGCAAATTAACTTCTGCCACTGTTGCCCTCTGCAAGTTAACATCCTCACCAGAAGACTAAATAGAAACACAATTAAATGCAAAAGCAGGAATAAAAGTGGCAAAGCACAGGGAGAACACTTTGTTTATGCTATCTAACACAATAAAATATGGAGAGCATTTAGTATAATAAAATGGAGATGCTATCTATCACAATTACCGCCAGGCAACACTAAAATGTTCAACATTAACAACTTAAGCAAATGGACTGAAAACTGAAATTTAATATAAAAAGTGGGGAAAAAGTAGAAAAGTACAGGTAGAACACTTAGTTTAACTAGTAGGAGGTGCAATCTAATATAATAACAGCTATGCAACCCTTTCAAATACACAATCAACAACTTTAGTCAAACTGTAAAAGTTAAACATCACCACAAAAATAAAAACAAAAGTAGAAAGGATTAATGGCTCACTCGAGCAAACAGCATTTACTAAAAAATACATATACGGGTATACCAAAACTATGCGGAGGCTACTTGCAATAAAACAGACTTTAATGATACGTATGTAAGCACTTTCACAGTCCTTCACAAACTGCTTCTTCGAACATTACATGATTGATTATAATCTAACTTATATAATAAAACTTGGTTTAAACTAACGAATCTCACTTGTTCACTATGTTAAGGCAACAATTAACTTCTTAAAGGAATTTAAAGCTACAACAACATACATCTAAACAACAACTACTGCAATAATACTCATATAAAAAATCAGTATATGAAAAGAAAGAAATACATATAAAAATACAGATGGCTCATTGAATGATTAATTTTTAAATGGTACTTTGTTATTAAGACCTTTCCCAGCATCTGCCCTCAGTCTGACAATCCATCTGGTTTCAGATATTTCTGTTAAATTTTCAACATCACCTCCCCTTCTATTCAATGTAGCCATTTGCATAACCAGACATTTAAATCTGTGTGTGTCATCATGTTGTATAACGTGTTTTGCAAGTGCATTTGTGAATACCCTACTTCTGATGTTATACAAGTGCTCTCTTTATCTATCCTTAAATTTTCTATTCATTTTCCCCACTTAATATGATAAACATATGATGCAATATGCTAGATAAATAATATTAATTGTATTACAATCAGCTTTAACTTAAAAAAAATATTATCTCCCTGTATCAGGGTGCAGAAACATCCCTGCGGTATCTGTATATGTGCAAAAATTCCATTTTAAACAGGGGAAGGTCCCTGGGTCAGTCATGGAAGTAAAATCACAGTCTGTATTATTAGGATACCATAAAAATTTCTTAAGGGATTTTTTTTATTTTTAAACAAGAACCTCAGTCTCTCTCCCACTATTTGTGCTATCTTAGGGTCGCTCGTTAAGACAGGTCAATATCTCTTCATTATACCAGTAACAACCTTCACATTATTAGAATAAAAACATGGCAAATGAACAGTAGAATCATCTCTCTCCACTAACCTATGTTGTCTATCCAACAATTGTCCAGAATTAGAAAAATATGGCTTACCACTAGTAGACCTAAGTTCCAGAATCTTCCCTAAGATCATCTCAGTGTGTTTCTTATTATACCCCCTTTTCTCATATATGTGTTTTTCGATAAAAACTGTAAAAGTTGTAAAATTCATTAAAATATTCTATTAAATACAGAAAAAACAGAACACTAAATAACTTTATGATAAATGTAATGCAAGCTGAATTCAACCTTTCTCATATTTAGAAAAAAGTTGTATATTCAATGATTCAATGATGATATAGTTAACTTCATGACCTAAATTTTGAAGAATAAGGTAAGATGAACAAAACCTGCATTTTCATATATATAGACTGCTTTCTTCAAAATCTAAGATATTTGTACATAATGGGATACATTTGAATCTCCCACAAGAAAGAGATTATTAACTTCATAACTGATAAATAGAAAACATTTCTCTAGTTCTCTTAAAGAAAGGCATGGTAGTTTGCAAAGTGTCTATATCACTGAAGCGAAAGCACCTTGCATCACTAAAAAAGTGATCAACTCCCAAACCACTGAATACAGACAGAAATCCATTGAACAACCTAAAATAGCAATTTCCCTACCTCCAACCGGACTTTATCCTCTAAAATTGTAAAAACCTCACACAAACTAGATCATTGTGAACTACATGGCACATTCAGAGCCCTGACTCTAACTCTAAAATCCCTCCTGCTCCCTAAACCTAAATTCCCAATCACAACCTAGCCCTGAAATTCCTCTGCCATTCCCTAAACCTTATCAGAATACTTACACTTTACAGAGAATGGCTAGTCAGTGCTTGGAAAAGGAGAGAATGGTTAGTCATGCCTCACCATGCCTATGCCAAATTGCACTTGTTATTATGATGATTGTACATATTACCTGCTTTGTATTGTTACAATATTTGTCTTATCTATACTAGTGCAATATAAAACCACTGCATTATGTTTTTGTGCCAATAGGCCCAGGTCATGGTTGAATAGGTTCTGTTGACCAGCACACTTCCTGGTTAACTAAAAGTAAATAAATAAATACATCTCCAGATTACTTCCTAACCTCAAAACTCCCCTATTGCTCAATAAGCCTAAATTCCCCAATCACACCCTAATCATAAACTCCCTTCATGCTCTCTGACCCTAAGCTTAAACTACTTAGTAAGTTTTCAATGTAAATAAAGGAAATATACCTATTTATTGAGACTGCCAAACTGCAATCAGGTATACCTTTTTGACAAAAAACAACACTAAAGCACCATTCAAACAAGTACAGTTCCACCACTAATAAAGCAGCATTTGAAAACATACAGTTCAACATAATGCTATAGATCTCATGTTTGAAAAAAGCTGAGTCAATAAAATAAATGGAAACCTTCATGAAGAGTTTATTAGGAGGTAGGAAAGAGATTCTACTAAACAATTCCTGCATCTCAAAGGAAAAAAAAAGAAGAGCTGATATGTATGTTTAAAAAAGGAAGATTTAATGTATAAGTAATTGGTGAGATGTGGTATCTGCATTATGACTAGGTCATGAGATAGATCCATGCAGTATATTCTATAATAGACAGTCAAAGAACAGAGGTGTCTGAGAGATTATCTAAGTTTAAGAAGGATTAATTGTACAATAATTCCCCTGGTCTTGCATGTGCATGTGTACATGGAATAATACTGAGGCTATCATTAAACTATACAGAGATATTACTTCTGGGTATATTGATCAACCTGAGCTTGTAGTACTACATTGTATAAATTGCTAGAAGAATGTTTGCCTATCATTTACTCATTATGTGTAGTGATCTGAATATACCTAATAGGATATGAAATGTAAACATTTGTAGAGATATTCTTTACTGTATTACTGATACACATCAATTATGTCAAATAGTAGACCCACCAACCAGATATAATGTTGTGCTGGGTATTGATTTAGTGGAGATAAACAAATGGTCATGTTGTTACAACATCAGTCATCCCTAGACATGAGTGATCATAGTTGCGTGGAAGTGAGATTAAGCTGTCTCCATACTGTCGTAATAATCAGTCCATTTAGGGAAATGTATGCTACAGTGGGAGAAGAAGACATTGCTGAGGAATAAAGAAAGCTATGGCAAATGTATCAGTTAAGTGAAAGCAGTTGGTACATTCTATTTAACTGTATTTACTAAGATGGGTCTGGTCCCTACTGAAGGACAAACTGTTAAAATGATATAGATTTGTAGTATTATGGCATATCAGTGTGGAAAAATATTTTGGCACAATTAGATAAAATTTTTAAAACATCCAATAAGAAAAAAAGTAGAAAAGCTTGAACAGCAATGAGATGGAACACAATGTGGATTATATAAGTAAATACATACCCAAACTAGATTCAGAATAATACAAGATATAGCTGACTGACTTGGTACAGGATTATGAAAATAGAGATAGTGACTTTTATGTTTACTAAGAAAGCTGGATAACAGCAGAGAGAAATACATTACCCTTACTAACTCAACTATTTTATGAAAATATATTCATCAGCCCTTGCAAGAATGTATCTCAGACCTTCATATAGAAAAGTCCTGTACTATGAAGTCAGGAGGTTAGAAATGAAGAGACTAGACACCTGACTGCCACTCTGTCACATTGGAGTAAAGTAGTTTCACCAAAGGTTTTTTGAACATTAAAAACATGACTGGCACAGATGAGGTTTCCAACTTTTTTGTAAAAAAGTAGAAAGTAATGTAATATGAATTCTCTATTATCTGTTTTGGAACACCAATTCTCTTTTATCAATTTAACAGAAATCTAATTGAATGTGATGTGATGAATGAATGGAAATAAACAACTGTAGTGCCGGTTTGCAAGGGGGGGGGGGGATCCCAATAATAACCTACCAATCTTGCAGATCTGTTTTGTTTACTACGTACAACATCTGAGATATTAGAGAAACTGTACATAATCATATTACTGAGCTTGTATAAAACTGGGTAAGACTAGCATTACACAATATGCTCTCCATAAGGACCTCTTTACAGCCATCAGTCATTTTTGGGAGAATTATGTCTCAAGGGGGGAAGAACAGCTTCAGTTGCCTTGTGAATGTAAAGGTTAGGACATGCATACATGTGCAGTAAACTTCATTGTGTAAAACAACACCCTGGATGGGGTAAGAACCACCTTTGCATGTTGACACCTGACACTAACATCAATAGTCTTGCATGCAGTGTTGTATGTGGAATGCACAGGACATTGCCAACCTGTACTGCCATGCTCTGTCACTTGTACAGTACCTGTTACTGCCTTGACAAGGTGGGTATTACTAGCTACAGCCCCCTTGTTTACTATGTCATGATATGTATGGCTCAGGCTGTCTATGACTGTCCATTCAATGATATCATATGTATTGAAGAGAAGTGTGCGGGGAGGGGCAGAGTGACACCAAATGATCCATAAAATGCAGTCAAAACTGCTTTCCCTAAAGCATGACCCCCGTGTTCTGTTCCACATTGGGAAGATTATATGGCATGGAGTTCAGCAGATGGGCTTCTATTTTCAGTTTGTCAGTAATCCATAGTTTGAACTGTAGATTAGACAACTGCTAGTACTCACCTTCCTTCCCCCTGTGTAAATTCCTGTTAAAGACAATGTCTTCTGAGAACAGTACTCTAGTAAGGTCATACCTTTGTTGGAATGGTTCCACAACAAATGCATTCATGGTTGTCCTCAAATGTATGGACACATATGTCCTGTGCACCCTGTGCTTCCCCTCAGCTTGTCATCTTCCTCTGGTCCATGGAGGAGTTACTCACCACCTCCCTTTCATGCACACATACCTGTGTGGAGGGGTGGCATTGGTAAGTACAATGAAAAGTCAACTGCCTAGAATGGAATCATGTTAACTACCTGAAGGAGACCATCATACATGGGTTGCCCCACCTCCAAGAAGCACCACTGGTCACACAGGTATGACACACTGTGCTAGTTGATGGTGGCAAAGGCATCATAATCTGCATGACCTTTTGCCATCTATTATGCACCACCTCTAAATGTGACATCCCTAACCCTATCTGTCATAGTGCAGATCCTTTCATGTTCAGCCTTGTCATTGCTGGAATACTTTACCAGAGCAGCTTTGAAATGTGCTAAGTTTTGTGCACAGTGTACTTGTTATCCTATGGAAACCTGTCTGCATGTGGGGTGCTACAAAGCACACCTCATGTCAAGTGCTTCTGCCAGTTCCTTTGCACTGTATTGACTGTCAGCTTCCTATAGGTACTGTGGTCACCTACATACTGCCTCTGTTGCTCAGGAGTCCTACTACCCAGACATTCCATTCTAGTAAGTCTGTGTGCTGTTCATAACTTGGCTGCCCAGGATCTATGAATTGTGCTGACTGTGTATATATGTCTGTGTGTAACTGCTGCATTCAGTGTCTTACTATTGCGTAGTGTTCAGTTTCCCTGATTGCACCTGTCATATATGGATTCATTTATGTGCTGCTACAGTTGTGTTCAAGTTGGTTGATATTTTCACTGTGATGGAGCAACTTTTAGTGCCAGTCATTACAACCATACTGTGGTCAGTGTCATCCTTATGTTATGCAGCAATCTTCCTGCAACTGTGGTATGTGGCCTGCTTTATATGTGGAATTCTCTGCCTTCACTGCACTGCATGTGTGTTGTCTGCTACAGACTGCTGTCATGGTAGTTATTTAAGACTGTGCTCTGTGCAGCCACTCATTCATTTGGCTTTATTTTTGTGAGGATATTGTTGCCTTCATTGAATTTGTGTTGCTCAGACAATCCTGCTGCTCTTTGTGTAGCACTGTTAGCTGCTGGTTATGTGTTTACAGTGCATTTCTCTGTATGCTGCTCTGCATATGCTGCCACATGTCTCTGATATTCTTTCTACTCTGATGGCAGAACACCACATCATGAGTTTTTTTTTTTTTTTATTGCCTTTTTCCGGTTACTATCACATTAAAAATGAATTTATCTCAGTTCTGGTGATTTGTGTCACTTCCTGTTGTCTACCTATGCATATGTGGACATAGAATAGAACAAATTCAAAAACACAGTGTTCTCAGAGAAGGTAGATAATCCTACAGACAATCTATATAATATGTAAATAATAGCAGAGTAGAAATCAAATGTGAATTAATTTTAATAGTAAATATGAGAGAGAAGCAGCAGCTGAGAACAGAGGATCAAAGTGGAAGTAATACAGGAGAGGAGGGAGTTAGGTTATGTGTCCAGTGGAAAAGCACTTGCAGTCAGATTTTTCATGAAGGAGTCTTTTGAGTCGAGTTCTGAAGGGGGGAAGAGGAGACTTCTTTAAGGTGAATGGGAGGGACCGCTGATGTTTGGGTACAAGAATGGAGAAGGAATGGTCAGTACAGTGCAGTTATTTTGGGGTGTCTGGAGTGATGGAGTTAATTGGGAGAGGTTGCAGGAGGTAGTTTAATTGTGGAGTTTGGCTGCAAGAGGTGGAAAGACACCTGGATAAAAAAATTTGAAAAGAAGAGACCTTAGGAGTAGCTCAGCTCTGTAGGAGACTGGGAGCCATTTGGCCTTGGAAAGGGTGACGCTGTGTTGTTTCTGAGGGGAGGAACTGGAAATGAATTGGGAGATTTTTTTTTCATTGGACTGTACATTGGATGAGTTTGTTAGAGGCTGTGGCTATGATGGGGAGCCCGAATTAAAGCTGAGCAATGAGGACTCCTTTACTTGTTGCAGCTCTAGCTGATCTGGAGAGAAAAGGGAATACTTTACATGACCAGAATGAAATAGAACTGATCCTTTTCCTGGTGTTTTCAATGCGGCTGTGGAGGTTAAGTGACTGGTCTCGCCATAAACCTAAGAGTTTAAAGGATGTGGTTGTTTCTATGGAAAACCATTGAGATCTGTGATGCTGAGCTTTTTAGGCGTCTTTTTTATATATTGTGAGGTTCCAATATCATACTTTTTGATTTAGAGGGGTTTATGAAGTAGCTTATGGTTGTTTAACCAAGAATTAAGGGAGTGAAGGTCAGACCGAAACTGGGATGAATAGTTAAATATGAGGGGCTGGAATGAAGAATAACCATGCTATCTAAATGAGGAGCAATAGGAATGCTAGGGAGATCAGATGGCAACTTGGTAATAAAGACAGAAAATAAAAGAGGGGCAAGTATGGATCCCTGGACCGCTCTACTGGTAAGGGGTGCCGGTAGCAATAGTCTTCCAAACCCATCATACCCATCAATTTGAGTCTGAAATACCTATTTTTTAAGAAATGTTGGAATCAGGTGACAGTGTTGGGACTAACCCCACTTTCTTGGAGGGAGTGAAGGAGCAGGAAATGATCAATTAGATCAACAGCTTTGGTAAGATCAATGAAGAGAACTCCTGAAAGGTTTCCTTTATCCATGTTGAGAAGGCTCTCATCTGTAAGTGACATTCTCTGTTTCTTCGTTTTTTTTTTCAATTGTGTCCAATCAGCCGTGATCTCTTGCAGCTTGTCGTGTAGACATATTGAAGTGCTTTTTCTCAACCAGTTGCAGTCTTGTCCTGAGTTTCATCCAGTCATAGGAAACCTTATCTTTTATTTATGTTAAATGTGTCATATCTCTTTTGCCACAGGTACACAAAACACATTTTTCAATCGCATTCATTTTTTTTTACCTGGCACGTAGAATTTTTAAAAATACTTTATGTATAAGACAATTAGTTGCAACATTTCACTTATGCTGATGTTGCCTATGACAATATAAAGGCTTTGCAGAACTGGAAAACGACTACTTCATGAAGAGTGCTAAACAATATGTATATAATTCATCTTGGAGCTGCTGGGCAAGGTATGTAGAAAGACAGTGCAGACAATGCAGTTTGTTAGATTTCTTCTTGTTACCACACACATAAAGACCAATAACTATAGCATGGAGATGTGAACCCTTCTTAGTACAATGCATTTAAAAGTGCAGTTACCTCTCAACTTATGAACATTAAAAATCATAGTACTCGGTTTCAAAAAATCATAGCTGAGAAACCAAAAGAGAAGCATTTTCTTACTTTTTTACAATAGAAGGCTTTTAGGTAGTAGTTCCCTTATACTTAGTGACCATAACTCTTCCTACAGGCTTGTTTTGATTATTTAAAAATGTATATGTCCTTGAGTAAGTCTTTCTTTCTGAGGAAATTCAGGAAAAATCAGTAAATCTAATAGCAACAAGGCAAAAATTGAATGGAAAAAAAAATCATAGCGCAGTTTCTAAAACATAGCAGTTGGGATGTATGATTAAGTCTACTAAATACAGTGCCATTCAGTGAAACAGCCATTTCACCAGCAACTATGCCCACTGTTCTAATTTATATTAACCCAGTAGTCTGTGAAAGAATAAAATGTACAAAGCTGAACCTGTCTCATGATCAGTTGTAAACATAGTTCTCAATTGTTTATCTCAACAATCAGGAACAAAGCTAAACATATTGGGGACAAATACCCAAGATAATCAATAAGAAGGATGAAATCCTAATATCTGGTGTTACTGACTGCTTGTAATCCTTACTGATCTTTATAGCAGACAGGCCAAAAACATGAGATAAAATCAAAAATGTTCTGCAAAACCAGGGACAATTGAAAGCTATAGTTGTAAATGATAATTATGCATGTTAACTCTGTGAGCTGTCTTGAATTTATATTACTCATTGTTTCTTATATTTCTGAAATTATAAAATAAAACAAAAAAAAAAAATCAGTACGGCATTTCATAGTTAACTTACACTTCTTGTTAACAGTCACTCAAAATGCATTCTGCTTTGAAAAGTGACATTAAATCAAAGGTTAGCTCTCTGGAGTTGCTCACATTTAAAGCAATATCTGGACCTAATAGCAATATAGTTCCTATATAATTGTTGCCTCAGAAGTTATATATATTTACCTTTACAAGGTGTGCAGACTTACATTATTTATGGCATTTTCACAAGCTCTTGTAACTAAAGTTTTCTTTTTCATCTTTACCCTTGTTGACTTAAGTGAAAATTTGACTTCATACAAGAGACTCACTGCTTGGGTATGAAAACTGTGTGGGAGTACTACATAGATTCAAGTTCAAGTCCCGACATCACTGTCACGGCAAGATACTTACTCTTCTTACACTAGTTTTCATCTTGGTTGACTATGAATGCTTTAGATGTTTAATCAGCACATCTCTTCAAAGGCTATCTGCTGGCATCCTGTTGCTAGATCTTGTCTTGCACACGATGTGTAATTCTTTTAAGCTTATCATTTCATTATTCCACATGACAGACCAGCTTGTCTTCTTTCAGCGTGGCTCCGAAGTAAATAATGGTCTTGTGTCTGTTGTATTATGTGCAGAAAGGGAATATATTAAACTGCATTCATCTGCATTTGCATTAACATGGGTAGCAGCAATACACTCAGACTTTAAACCAGATTGGTCTGGTGCTAGTCTGAAGGTGTAATGCAGTGCTATAAAATATTTCTTAATTTTACATTCTGGATGGAAAAGTGAGAAGAAGATACATTTTATCACTATTCTATTTAACACTTGTGCTAGAAATTAAAACAAATGCAGACAATGGGTGCACATCCAGCTTTTACCTTTGCTATCACTACTGGAATAATTAAGCAGGTGGTGTACAGCTTTTTGATAGTTCAGCTAGGGTGCACCTACTGCTTTTTGCACAGCTTATCATTTTAAATGATGACATTACAGTTTATTTACATGTATTAACAGCCATCTGTGGTTAATTATGTGTCAAGACCTTGTCTGGATTACATGATCTAAAGGCATGGCTACTGATAACACTTTTTTCAAAGTTAAATGCTCACTTCTTAGACAGCACTTTGACTTCTTTGCTAGGTTTTCATTTTTTTTTTTTATAAAACAAAATGCATCTGTCTTTTATTTCAGTCTGAAAATCATTGCAAACCATTTCCTGCCTACATTCCTTATTTAGGGAACAGATCCTCTTCTTACCATATTCTTTATTTATGGCATTCTGCTTTCTGAACTTAACTTTTGCAATACAGCCCGAAAACAGCTGTTGTGCTTAATCATTTTTAAGCTACTATGGCTGCCCATATTTTGTGAATCTCTCCCCTCAAGATATTGGTCTACCTTTTCTTTTCAAGATTTCTGTGCATAGTTCAAATAATTTCTCATGAAATAAGCTGCCTGTAAATGTTTCCACTGAAGTGGCATCACACAATCAACATATTCCCATTTCTTGTTACACGACCAACCCTCTTCAGAAATGTTAACAAATTCATCACATAATAAGAATAATCCTTCTACCCTATCTCGTCCATCTCACTACCACCTATAAATACCAACAATTCCATCTCTACTCTCAGACTTTCCTTCTCTTCCTCTTATTCCGTCTTTTTCCACTTCCATCATGCCTAACGTACTTAGTGCATTTATCATTTTTAAACAAGTATTACTGTATAACTTACATAGTCACAGAGGTCATTAAGAAAGTGGATTCAAATAACATTTTCTCATATATACAAGGGTAAATATGTTAAAACATATGGACATATTCTATCACTTAGGTCAAAAAAATAGGCTGCATTTCAACACATCATACCCATAATGGATATTGTACGTTACCCTATAACTTACATAGGATCATAGGATCATAGGAAGTTACTAGGCTATTGGCCCTGAGTTCTTTACAAGCCTAGCCTAGAATTTAGCCCATGTTCCAACAAGTCAGCACTCTGTGCCACTGCTCAGCAGGGACACAGGTGGAATTCCAGGGGTGTATTTTCTGTTCCCCATCCAGTTATCCAGGTTGCTCTTAAAAAGGGTTAATGACGTACTCTGATTGACGTGGAGAGAAAGTCTTTTCCACATAAGGGGGAGTCTTTGGGACACAAATCTGTTCTGCCAACAAGTCCTACTGATGTCACAGACCAGCAAGAGGTCACTCGTCCGTGTTACTCGAGTGGAGCTTGACTTGCGGATATGCAGCAGTCCCATCAAGGTGGGGTCTCAGATTGCTTTGTTTGACAGACACAGGTCACCTCTGAGGAGTCTGTAGGAGACTGAGTGGAGAGATAGGGCCTTTAGCCTATCTGTGTAGGGTAGATGGTTGAGGCCCTGGATTCTCCTGGTGAGGAACCTATGTGGTCTGTCCAGCTGCTGCATGTGCTTTGTGAGATACATGCTGAAAGGGGCATTGTACTCAATAATGGGTCTTACAAGGGAAGAATACAAGGATGTTATGATCACCTTGTCCCTGGATGAGATAACCATACTAATGAGGTGGGCCATGAAGAAAGCTTTCCATACAATGGGGGCAATATGGTGGTCAAAAGTCAGTTTGCTATCAACCTGGGTGCCAAAATCCCTCACGACTGATTGCGTACTTAGGACCTTATTATCAGTGTGATAATTTGTGGGGAAGTTACTCTCCCTAAAGGGGATGATGATGCATTTTTTGGCATTCAGTTTGAGGCCATGTTTCTGGCATCAGTCATTTGTTTGGGTGGGACCCTCTTGGAAGATATGCACATTACTAGGGGAAATGATGACAGCACCCAACTTGCAGTCATCTGCAAACTTGGTCAGTCATAGCCCACTGGTTTTGGCCTGCACCTCAGAAAAGAATATCCCAAAACAGCAGAGGCCCCAAGACCGATCCCTGGGGTACAGCACTTGTTATGGGTCTACTGTTTGAGGTGGCTTCCCCTATTTTGACTAGGTGGGTTCTGTCAGTGAGCCAGTTTGCTACCCATCTGGTAACATATGGATTGATGCCCAGTTGAGAGAGTTTATCTATTATACCTGAGTGGGGAATAGTATCAAAGGCTTTGGCCAGGTCAAGGTAGAAGGTGTGCACCATCTTCTCCTCGTCCATGGCCTTGGTGACTGTCTCAAAGAAGTAGACTAAATTTAACAGGCATGACCTCCCCTTGACAAAACCAAACTGTGCGAGATCGAGTGTCTGGAGGTTACCAATGTCCTTGTTAATGAGGTCCATGATAATCTGCTCCATGGCCTTGCAAATCAGGCTAGTTAGGCAGATGGGACTATAATTTCCTGGATCAATGGATGCTTAACCTTTGTACAAAGGGATGGCAGTGGCTGTCCTCCACTCAGCTGGGACAAAGCCGGTACTCAGACTTTGGTGGATAATGCTGCAGGCTCCTGCCTGAGTTCATGTAGGATGTAGCCTGGGATGTCATCAGGTCCCATGGAGACTGTATTTTCTGTCTTTGATAGGGCACTTATGACTTGTTCCCTAGAGAAAAGAGGAGGGGGAAGGTACTGGGGATGTCCTATTTTACTAATGAGGGGGAAAGAGGGGTGAAGTTTTCACTGAACCTGTCTGCCAGCAGGTTGGCTATATCTACAGCATTTGTGTATGCCATGTCCTTGACCATCAGTTTGGAGCAGATCTGGGTGCTACCCTTAAGATTGTGGACATATGTGAAGAAGGTCTTATGATTGTCTCCAGTAGATGTGGCCAGTTTGGACTCGAAGTTTGCTTTGGAGGATTTTACTAGTGTTTTTATTTGCTTGTTCAGGCTAAGAAAAGATTGCTTCCAGTTAGGCACCTGCTCCTTCTTGGTCCTGGAAAGCAATATTTTCCTTTTATTATAGAGTTTATTTAGTGCAGATGTCCACCAGACCGATTTATTCTTCCTTGAGGAGGAGGATTTTGTCCTTTTGGGTATTCCTGATTCCATGCAGCTATATTAATGCTCGTATAGCACTTTGGTGTAGGTTTGGACATATATGCCAGTTCCTTTGGAGGGGGAGGGGGCTGTAAACTGTTTATATCTTCCCTCAGGAGGATGTAATCAGCTTTGAAGAAGTTTTTTTGTTTGGCCCTAGCTGGGGTGAGGGGGTCAGGTGAGATGGTGGCTTCGAAAGTGACCGCTCTATGGTCAGATCTTACCAGGGATGCTGTAGTGGTTTCTCATGTTGGTTAATACCAAGTCCAAGATATTTTTTCACCTCTTGTGGGGCTGTCGACCAACCAGTCCAAGGCATTTGCATTGACAAAATCAATGACTCTCTGGGCATTTGTGTTTTGGCATGAGTATTTCTTCCCGTCTATGGTTGGATAATACCCAGGATCAGAGTAAAGGGTTGAATCTTGATAGATTTGAAGAGGTCCAGATAGGAGCAGTGGGCATCTTGAGTCAAAGTTGGAGGCCTATAGCTAACTATGATTTGAATAGGGGTCTTGCCAATTGTTAACTGCACCTGGAGTGTTACAACAACTTTCTGAATCTAATTCATAGTGAATATATAATTGCAACTTATTGATTGTCACTGTTATTGTTGTTTGATCACATTTTGTAATTTAAATTTTTTTGTACCAATTATATACTGTATATCTTCTGTTTTGCTTATCTACTTTTGTCATACTTTATTATGTTTGCATCTTTTTTGAGCCTTTCTCCTCGGGTGTCCACTGAAAATGGGCATCTGCCCAGCTGGACTAACCTGGTCAACAAATGTCAAATAAATAAATAAATACATAAATGTCAGCATTTTACTATGTCCTTACATGTGTACTCTTTCCTGGGCTGAACCTGAAAATGGTCAATTTGGATCAGTGTTTGACCTTGTTAGCAAATGAAAATGAAATAAAACAAAACAAATATTAATTTCAAGAAGTTAAAATGCAAAGTTATAAGATGTATAATTAACATAAATTGTGTGGTTTAATCTATTTGTCCTATCAGAAACCCATGTCTGCTAATGGTCAAGTACGCAGAAATTTCTGCTTTGTATACCAAACATTTGCATTGCCACACCCTTAACATATACTACACATGCACATGTATGATGGGTTTGGAAGCCTGACAGTCAAACTACTGCATGCATTTCGAAGGTGGGAACAAACTGTAACACCCAATGAAAATCAATGGGGAGAAAAGGAGAACATGTAGATTCTGCACAGACGTCACCCCTGATGAGAATCAAACTGGAGGACCTCTTCTTGTGAAATGGCCTTGCTACTCACTGTGCATCTATTAAAGAATTAAAGATATAGTACATGCAGTAAATGTTATACTAGACTACTGACTGGAACTCGAATAATACAATAAGTATGCATCACTTTGCACACACTTACCTTCTTTCCTAGTTCACCTGTATCCTTTTAATTTTATGTTTTTTAAGATACACCTGCTGCCTTCAAGTTGGGCAAAATGCTGCCCTTAAAATTAATTTTCACACCATGGCTTACATGGTGTGTGCCTAATCACACCCATGAGTCTACCTGCCTAGTACTAAAAGCAGAGAAAATGTTTGCTTCATATTAGCAACAGGGGGGCTCAGAGAGGGTGGTATAATGGCTCAGTGAAAGAGCTCTGCCTTACAGCTCCACGGTTTGGGACTCAGCTCTGACTTCTGGTCACTGTCTGGGTGGAATCTGCATAATTTCCTTGTTCCCATGCGTGTTTCCTTCAAGTACTCCAGTTTCCTACTACTTCCCGAAACATGTTTGTTGATTAACTACCTTAAATGTTCCTTATATTTTATATTATACTACCCTTCTTCTTTGGC
This sequence comes from Protopterus annectens, assembly GCF_019279795.1. NCBI lineage: Eukaryota > Metazoa > Chordata > Ceratodontiformes > Protopteridae > Protopterus > Protopterus annectens. The sequence continues at coordinate 804,939,665 of NC_056727.1, forward strand.
CTTTGTCAGAATTAAAAAGCGTCTGTGGACCAGCCCACATACCTGATTAACAACTGCTAAAATAAGTCAGTAAATAAAATAAAAGATTATGCTGGTCTTACATTTGGTGATAGAGTACGACAGTACAGCACTGTGACTGCCTGTGTCATTTAATGTTCATTCACTGACAGTAATGACCAGAATAAACTAATTTCCTGTATGGCAGATATAACACAGAAATTGGAAAGGAAGAAACACAAACAGCATATTTTCGGATGTTTTGCTGTCTCTCCTCACAGGTTCTCTCATATGTGAGTCTGTTGGCAGTGCCCACATCTAAATATCACCTGGCATATGTCAGTCATTTCCTTTTACTTCTTGGAAGAAATGCAGTACAAAGGATTTTTCAGAGATGACATGATGAATTGAAAATGTAATGCTGACTGTGGTGTATAGCCAGATACTTGATGATATGGCAATGTTTCATGGATTCCTACACAAATCCTTGAGCTAAACAGGAAGAATATTACCACACATGCGCACACACACACACACACACACACACACACACACACACACACACATACACACACACACACACACACACACACTCGCAAGACGCACGCACACGCACACACACACACACACACACACACACACACACACACACACACACACACACACACACACACACACAGGATTATCAATCCTAAAGGCTGATCTAATGTTAAATCTTGCAAACAAAAATCATTCTAACAGATTTTAAGAGCACATATGATGCCCTAGTGCAGATAATGTATTGCGTCTTAGAAATTAATTTGTGTGCCCCATAGCTTGCATGGTACATGCCTGGATACACTCTTGCTGCTGCATCTGTGGAATCTGTTAGAGCAGGTTTTGATTCAACACTTGCAGAATAAGAAGTCTGCAGTTTTAGATAGCTTGCTGTGTACACGTAGTTGCAATGATTTGATATGGAAAAAATAGATGCCGCTAACAAAAAAATGTTCACTGGTGGCATGTTTTTACATTAAAAAAAGCAAGCATAAATACCGCACATAAGCACGTGTTGATTTTTCTTGTAGTTTTTTTTTCCATTATGATCCTCTAAAGCAAACCTAATTTGCCTAATGGAACTAACCCAGCTTCCAAAACATAAATAAATATTTTGTATGGAGTGCCTTGATTATGCTCTGAAATTGGGAAAAAGATAAACTTGTTAAAGGGTGCCCCTAGCACTAGACCCAATCTTAACAACACTTAGAAGTGCTGTTAAGATTTGTTCCCATGCTTGGGATTACTAGTGGACAGTGTAGGCCAACAAAGAAAGTTACAATAGGTAAAACAGCTTCTAAAAGCTTTTAGATATGCGTTTTCTTCTTACTTCTCCATACCTTAATCACCAGTTCTACTCTTTTTTTCATCTTCAATAAAATTTCCCAGTTCCTTTCTTGCCTCACCCTCTTACCTACATTTACCTTTAATCTCACCTATTTTTCCCTTACACATCTTCTGTTATATGCTTCACCATTTCATTTCTTTAGCCTTTCTTTTTTTTCACGTAACATTTCTCTTATCTCCTAGAATTAATCATGATTTATACTTCCTACTGTTGATTTACTCCAGAATCTTAACCTGATATTCATGCTTCACTCAGTCTTGAGCATTACTCATCTACTCCCCATCTCTTCAGTTAAATCATTTCACTCTGTTTTACAATTATCATATACATCATACATTTTACAATCCATTAACTTATTTCTGAACATTATCTGTTATTTGTATGTATCTAAATATTGTAGCTGTATGTTTATGGAGCATTTCGTCCCAGGCCTCCACTGAAAAGGGTGTTTGTTAGAGCCCTGTCAGACTATCCTGGTTTAAAAGGGCAATCAATCAATCATTAAATAAATAAATACAAATAAATAAACAGATAAATAAATAAATAAATATGCTATGTATTGCCACACTTATAAACAAAAACAGCCATTAGTTCTACAGAGGGGCTCGTCATTTCTGTCTGATGTCCATATGACAGCAAAGGCTCTTGAAGCTGGCAAAACACTTTTGCTGCTATACTTTCATTCTGAAACTGATAGCACATGGAGCAGATAAGGTACCACATACTACACAGAATTAAAGTTCCCTGTACTACAAAGAATTAAAGCTCCTTGTACTACAAAGAACTAAAGCCCATGTACTATAAATAATTATAACTTGCTTTATGTGCTCTCACTATGATTGCAAAGACACATTTCTTCTGTAGAACACATAAAAAGCTAATTATAATCAGAGACCCTATTATGATCCTTTGCATTCTATCTGATCTGACTATAACAACTAGATAATTATCTCTGTTTTAAGCTACTTGTCTGCTAAGTAATATAAACTTAATAAAAATGATAACTCTTTTCTTGGAGGATTTTTTGAAAATAACGGTGAGAAAGCATGCACAATCTATTTTGATGTAGTGCACACACACACACACACACACACACACACACACACACACACACACACACACACACACACACACACACACACACACACACACACACACTTTGATAAGTTGCAAAGAAACAATGTTGGTTTTGCTAGCACACCATCATGAAGTTAACCAGTTTTTAAACTATAAATATAGTTTTCTATCTTCGCAGCTAGAATCATGTGTCAGGAACAGAGAGAACAAATCCCTCATTTATAGTCCAAAATAGAAATGTGTTGTCAACACAACAACAACTGATGAGTCACTGACTAGCTGCAATCAAATTGCCAGGTGTAGATCTTTTTTTTCTTGACTCTTGATTCTTTTCCTGTCCCTCCCTAGCTTCCTTATCTACCACCACTCTTTAATTACTATACCTCCCTCTACTTTCTAATTGAATCACTTCCCACTATCCCTTATACCTACCTTTCACCCTACCTCCTAGGACTTAATATCCTCATAGCAATATGTCTCTTTTATCTAAAACTAAAGTACATAACCTAATAATCTTATACTTATGCTCTTTATGCTTAACCTTTTGTTATTTCCTTACATCCTATGAAAGGGCTAACTATTTTCACTTTACTACCTGCCACAGACAAACAGCTTTTCAGAATCCTAGTCATACTTACACTCACTCAAACATTGTAAGTACCCCCAACTACTTATTACCCAAATTCCATAGACAAACACACATTAACTTTAATAATCCTAACATAAGGAAGCTCAAATATCTAACCAACTTTACATGTAAACCATCACTTAAACTACAAATACCAATCCTATGTGATGGTGACATCCACCCTAACCCAGGACCATCAAATAACTTCTCTGATACATCCTACAATACTTTACACCTTAACCCACCTACACTAACAACTGCTTCTAACGCCTTACTGATCGGGCATCTGAATATCCGAAGCATCAATAATAAGATTGCCCATCTCCATACCCTCCTAGATACCCACTCCTTTGATATTCTCTGTCTTACTGAAACTTGGCTGAAACCTGGTACTAAAGACAATGAAATACTACCCCCAGGATATAGTATTTTGAGAATGGACATTTAAAAATGTATTAAATATCTCTTCTCAACCGGCCATCCCTTTAAATGATGATAAAGTGGAGATCCTTACTTCTAAACTTCAACTAAACAATAAAAAATCATTGTATATTATCTGTATCTACCTTCCTCCTGATAATAATTTCACTAAAATTGAAACTATCCTAAGTTGTATATCTTCTTCTTACCCACAAGAAACTATCATTCTAGGTGACTTCAATTGTGATTGGTCTTCTGTTAACTCGAATAACCCCTCATCCCATATTAATCTCCATGGCTTTACTCAGACAATTAATAATCCCACAAGAATCAATAAACCCAATAATAAAGAAAGTATTTTAGACTGGATCCTAGTTAACAAACCACAACAAACTTACAAAGTAGGAACTTTGCCTGATGACTTAAGTGATCATTACTTAACTTACATCATAAGACAAAAAAATGACACTAATTATACTCCTACCTATAGAGTCTCACGCAGCAACAAATACTTTAACCCATTATTATTCCAAAATGAACTAAAAGCTTGTAACTGGAATCCTCTAAAAACCCTAACTCTTGAAGATGCTACTAATTACTTTAACAACAAATTCCTAGCTATCCTTGACCAACATGCTCCAATACGATCCATCAGAGTTAAATCAAAACCTGCCCCCTGGCTATCCAAAGAGACAAGACAAAAAATACTCCTTAGAAATAAATCTTGGGCTAAATGGAGAACTACTAAAACTATTTCTGACCATCAAACCTTTAGACAATTAAGAAATAGCACTAAAAAAGCTGTATTTTTGGACAAAAAAAATTATTACTGTAAACTACAACAAACTCACCAAAATAACCCCAAGAGGTTCTGGTCAAAATTCTCTCCTACACCCAGGTAGTACACCCTTACCATCAGGGGCTGAAATGTATACCTCAGACCAAACTGCCAATGCCTTCAACACCTTTTTCACAGATACCATTAAGTCATTAGCAAACAAACTTTCTATAGACAAATCACATACCCCCACCAGTCCACCTGGAACTCTCCCCATATTTCAAATAAAACCTGTCTCTACTTCTTACATCCTGAAACTCATCCAAAAACTCAAACCCTGTACCCCATCAGCAGATCAGTTACCATCTGAATACCTTCAAAAAGCAGCTGAGGCAATAGCTTATCCTATATCCCTCCTTATAAATAGAACCATAACAGAAGGAACCATCCCTGCTATCTGGAAAGTCTCCCACATAATCCCTCTACATAAAGGAGGTAGCTCAAAAGAGTATTCTAACTACAGACCTATAGCTCTCCTATCTCCCCTTGCAAAAATAATGGAGAAATGTATTCATCATCAGCTAATGTACCATTTAACTCAATACAATTTACTAGCTAAATGCCAGCATGGCTTTAGGCCATATCATAGTACTACCACCGCTCTCTTATCATTTACCGAGTGTATCAATAAAAACCGCAATAATAGTATCCTAACATCTGCTCTCTTCTTAGACCTGTCAAAAGCCTTTGACATGGTAAACCACCATCTGCTCCTAAAACCCTTGAATCTCTCTCACTTGATACCAATGCGGTTCAATGGTTTACCTCCTACCTTAGTTACAGGCAACAGGCTGTTCTCTGGGATAACACACTCTCATCTCTTCTGCCAGTCACTCTTGGAGTACCACAAGGTTCCATCCTAGGTCCCTCCTTTTCTCTTTATTCATAAATGACTTACATGTAGCCATACCTCATGCATTCAATATGCAGACGACTCAACTCTCATCTGCTCTGCCAATACCTCCTCTGACCTACAAACCCTAACACAGAACATATTTACCATAGTTGAGGCTTGGTTCTTGAAACGTTGCCTACTTTTAAATGCCAACAAAACCAAACTCCTGCTTTTCAGTCCTAATAGGAAGTCCTCCCTCACTGACTTCTATTACCTCTAATAATGGCACACACATAGTCCCTGACTCTACCACTAAACTCCTAGGTATTACAATAGACAATAACCTCACTTTTGAAAACCACATTAATAACACTATCAAAACTGTAAATAGAAAACTTGGCTCCTTATTTAGAATTAAAAACTTTCTATCTCCACAGGCTAAAGTTACACCAATCTCATCTTATTTCCACTCTTCTTTATGCTTCCCATTTACACTAACTTAAAGAAAACCTTACTAAACTAGCAAATGCATACAATAGCATTGCTAGATTTGCTACTGGAAATCCATTTAGAACTCACCACTGTCTTAATCTATTACAACTAAACTGGTTAGAATTGAATAATACCCTACTAGTCTCCCAACTTACCTTTATACACAGGTTATTCTACCAACCTGAAAATACCCCCATACTTTCAGATCTCATATCTCCCTATTCTAATCTAAATTCACTGCGCCTCTAATAAACCTCTTGTGAAGCTAACTAAGTCCAACAACACTTTTTTTCTAACACCATAGGTAAGCACTGGAACTCACTACCTACCACTATAAGTACTATAACATCACCTTTCCTCTTTAAACAAAAACTCAAACAACACCTAAAGACTCTCTGGCTATGCCCATGCATCAATCCTGACTAATCTTATGACCCTCTCCCATCTGAAAAACTAGCTCCTAATACCTTTGTTAGTCTCTGTTTCATTTAATTAATAATTCTAGTTGGTTACATTTTTTCTTTTGATTATCTATATTTCTCTCTTTGTATATCCTACAAAGTTTAACTCCCCTTCTCCTATACTGTAAATAGAAGGAATATGTCCTCTCTAGCATAAACTTTTTGTTATAATTTTTGTTTTCACCTGAATTTTGTATGTACATTTTTACTAATCGCTGTATTTTTTTTCTGCTATTTTTTATTGAATTACTTGTTGTACTAACCTAAATGTGGAGCTTTTCTCCCCGGGCCTCTGCTGAAAATGGAAATATATCCAGTTGGACTAGCCCGGTAAACAAATGTAAAATAAAATAAATAAATAAATAAAATTGACAAGTACACTGCACAGTAGCTGTCTCAGCTCACATTCAGTAAGTATGATGCAGACTGCAGATATTTGGCTTCCCTACACAATCTCAAGGAGAAATTCCATGAGCATCAACAGCCTGCAGTTAAAAAAGTTGAACAGCCTAAGGCTGAATTCTTTTCTCCATTGGAAATCATTGCTGGTGCAATTTCTAACTGGGTGCCACCAATGATTCACTTTTTAGGGAGATTTCTCCCTTCTTCAAGTTGACCCCAGAGTGAAGTTGGTATATAAGTTCTGGTGGGGCTGCGGTGCAAGGGGAATTGCCCCCTGCAAAAAAGAAAATAAAAGGAGTTTTTCACCCTCTTTGTATTCAGGCATTTCTTTTTGTTCTTGTGAACTATCGACTTTCAGGAAGTCTGCATTTCATAGTAGAACCCAGGCACACAGATGAACTTTTTATAGCTCTGCCAGTGAGTTTACACTGCAGTCTTCTCCTTGTTCTCTAAAAAAATTGAGTTTGATAAAGATAAAGTTTGACTGCACATCCCAATGTTGTTCTTTTTGAAATCACAGTACTAGTGCTAACATATATCTGAGACTGGTATTGGAACCTTTTATCCAGGATGAGCTCCAGGAAGTTACTCTCTGATTGGCTATACAAATGAGCCTATGAGAGTGTAGACATTGCATCAGTCTGTGTTCAAATGCAAAGTGGTTGCTAGCTATAAGGTGATCAGTCTCATTCATTTTTCCAATAATAATAATAATACCCATTTTGAATGTAAAATAAAATATATCTGATAAATGATAAATGATTAACACACCCAGATAATAGCCAATAGTGAAAAAAAAAACATTTATTTGGGTTTTGACAGAGATCTGGAAAATTAGATTGTCTTTAATTCAGCAGATAGCTCAACCCAATCCCTTTTCCAACTTGATAATTCTGATGCACTTATTTTTATATAGGCAAACTCACACATAATGCTACTTCGGATGTGTAGGTTTACATGTTATAAGAACAAACTGACAAATTTATGAAAAATGCAGTCACCTGGACAGTGTTTGCCAAAGTTTATTGTCATTTTACATGTCAGTGGCATTACTGGGAATTGTGTAATTTGTGGTCTAGTAAATAGCTTATTTTATTAAGCTGGCTGCCCAGTGAAGCAGTCTAGCCACATTTTTCATGTTTTGAAATGCTAATCCTTTAACATTTTGGCTCATAGTTGTCCAACCATAATTTCCAACAGTTTGGCAAACAGAGGTCTAAATATACAGCTCCCTTCAAAATGTTGATGACTGAAATAAAGGATACATATGGGAATACACCAAACTAGCTAAGCTTATTATTCATTATCGTCATCATTTTAACTGTCTCACAACATACTCACTTTGGTGCTGGAAGATCAGGAGGTTGCAGGTTCTATTCCTACACCAGGTAGTTGAATTACTGTTGCAATACTGAAACTGTAGTACAGTACAAGTATGGTGATGCCCTCCTGAGTGTGCCATATTTCAGATGAAATGTTAAACTGAGGCCCATCTGCAAGAGTTGGTTGATGTGAAACATTTCTCCTGTAAAAAAAAACTAACTTGCCTAGTAGGACTAACCAGATCAACAAATTATAAATACAAAAGATGAAATCTCAAATGTATTTGCACATCATTATGTTATTTTGTAGTGCCATGGTTGTTAATATTTGGCACAGTTACTGCAAACTGCTACTTTCTTGTATTTTTGCTTATAGTTTCAAGATTATAGATATTTTCCTCCATCCCTTCATTTGCATGTTAATATATTTAACTTGAAATGTTAATTATTTGAATTCACTCAATAAATATCATTTCTTTATTAATCACAATAAAGCAGAAATTATTATAGTTCAACAAATTCAATTTTGAAGTATTTCATACAATTATGTAACAATAACTCAAAAAGGTTTATGTAGAAAAGGCTGGTGTGCTAAAAATAGGATTGCACTGGTGGTGAGCAACGTGCAGATGCCAGCTATCTGGATATTACTACGACAGTGGTCTTCAGTTTCTATAAGCCAGCCTTACAACTCTGCATAGTCCAATGCTTATCAGCAACATACACAGTCATGACCTGTATATCAAGTCTTTACTTATTTCCTTCTTTGTAAAATTCTACTAAATGGTAGCTGATACACATAAGATTAATGTTGGCAGAAATATCAATGTTGCAATAGGTTTGTATATTGACAAGTTATCACTCTGGGCAGTAAAGCTCCTCTATATCAGAAAAATAATCTGTTTACTAAAGACCTCTTTCTTTCAGTTGTATAGCAAATGTGTTATCCTGCAGAGTCTGCATTTTTGTCAATAAACCTTGGTCTGTGTGATGCGGAAGCAGAGAAGATTAGTTTTTGCTGTCAGTCACTACGTTGCCCAAGATATCTAATATGGACATACTTCTGTCTTCTTTTATATCACCTCACTGCACATGCTTGGTGCCGCTCTTACAAAATGGCCAAACAAAGTAAAAAATGGACAGCAGACCAATCAGTGTTTCATGATCCAGCCTTATCCCATTATATCACTTAAGAAGTGTTTAAATATATTGCAGCATTTCATCACTTGAAAGCCTATGTAAGTATTGTGGTTAAGTTTAAATATGAACCCCATTTAATATACAATATTTTTAAAGCTGTAGATTCACTTTAGCTAATATGTTGCAGTGTAAAACTACTTGGCAATACCTACACACACACACACACACACACACACACACACACACACACACACACACACACACACACACACACACACACACACACACACACACACACACACACACACACACACACTGACATCACCTTTCCCTTTTTCATGCTAAGCTCATGATTCTAATTGCATTGTGCATTATGACTTAATCTTCAGTCCTGAATATTTGCATTGCCATAGCAAAGATAACTCATTAATAGTATTGGCATAGTACTTGTATTGTGGAAAAACAAGATCACACTGTCTATGAAGAAGCCACTACACCAAAAGAGTGTCAGACTGGCTCAACACAATCACTTCCATTCTGACTTAGCAAAAATGAATCTTCTGTACTTCTGCAGCAGGCAGGCTAAAAGTTATTGACATAAATGTAGACTCTTGCAGGATAAGATGTATTCTAAACCACTGAAAGTCATGGGCCCTTAAAAAACAGACATGGAACATTTCCTATAGATATTTTTATTATTTTATTTAACATTTGCTGACTAGGAAAGTCTGACTAGGACAGAGCCTTTTTTCAGCACAGGCCAAGGGAGAAATGCTCCAGACACATCTTTGGAATATGGGAGGAAAATGGAGTACCTGGAGGAAAGACACGCAAATGCAGGGAGGACATGCAGACTCTGCACAGGAGGCATCACAGCTGAGAATCAAACTGGAAAAACTCTTGCTGTGAGGTGAATACATTAACGCTGCACCACTGCACCACCATATAGACTGAAACAGCAAATAACCAGTCTATCTTGGATGTATCTTGGATGTATTAAACCCTTTGAGTATCAATAATATCATTCAAGATTCTTATGCTTATACTCTTCATCAGCAGCTAGTGGTTATTATCAATGCTGATGTTCTCTCCTTTGGATCTAAAATTGTCTCAGCTCAAAAATCATGATGCAATTATGCTTATAGCTCAAATGTCCAGAAGGAAGTTGCCAAAGCTTTAAAACCAACACCATCTGGCAAAGCTCCCATGTGAGATGATATTAATATGGGTTTATACAAACTACTTCTCTGATAAGTATACAACTTTTGTTTCCCTATATAAGTAGTAGTCATGAAGTCTCATCTTATGCTGCCATTTATCACAATTCTGCATGAAGATGGCAAGTACACCTCTAATGAATATTGCCCCATATCATGAATTGGTACTGAAACAAAACTCCACTCTAAAGTGTTTGTGCACTGCAGCATGCCAGTGCTCCCCTGTCTCTATGGCAATCACCAAGTGAGATTTACGCTGATCATCTATAACCGTTCATATAAAAACTACCAACACTGAATAAGTTCATAGACCTCATATAAAATAAATACTATATTAAAATAAAAAATAACCCCATAACAGAACAAGCATTTGTCAAACAATTATTGTTTTAAGTGAGTAATATTATCCTTTATTTAGGCATCAAGTCTCTATTTAAAACTGTCATTGGCTGCCTTGATGGACTGTCAGAAAGTCTTTGATGCCTTTCCATGGTATTATCTCTAGGATACATTAAATGCATTTGGTCTTCCCGATTCTTATAGTTCACTCCTTATAGGGATGGGTCTCCAAGCATCAACTCAAAGTTCACAGGCTTCCATTCTAGTTTAACAGGAATGCTATTACTTTCTTTATAATAAGGCCTTGCACTCAGCTAAAAGGAAATGTACATTTTGCCTTCTCATAATTTCTTTCATCAGCATACATATTGTGTCAGTAATGAGGATGAAACGTCTCATCTCTTCCAAAACAACATAGTTCAAAACTTCAAATGCTTCCTCTTCTTCTTACCCCAACAGCTTTGCCTTACATGCCATTTTTACTAACTGTACTGAATTTCCTCATTAAATTTACAATCCACAGTCACGTGCTGCTTTCCCAAATCAATTTTAACGTGTTAGTTTTGTTACCTTCCTCACCTTTTGCTGCATGTACTATACATTACTTTTCTTGTACACTAATATATGGTACTACAGTCTATTTTGTAAGTCATGAACATGTTTGCTTACTGTTTTCTCTGATAGCAAATTCTTTAAGGCAAACTCAAACCTTAAACTAGTTTCTGACTACAACCTTTGTTGAGTACAGTCATTATTTATTCCACATAGTCCTGTCCCTCTACATACTCTGTACTGCCTTACTATAATTACAGTTCTGTGTCAGATTTCTTTCTCAGCCACATACTCATACATGGATTCAGTATGCTTTCATTTCTGGTTATCAGGCTTACACTTTTGTACACTGCCACTATTTAAAAATTTCTAAGAAGTTCTCAAGCTAGATATATCTTTCACTTGACTTCTCATAACTCAGTAGATTTCTCGTTAGGTAGTAGATCATAACTCCAGTTTCTTTGGTGTAAACAACTCTTCTATTTTCATTCTTCCTCTTTAGCAGGAAAAAAAAATATGATATTCTATTCACCTCAGGATGTTGATATCAGACACAGTGCCTAAATTATTATTTTTGTCTCTCTTTTTCCTCTCTCTCTCTTACTTTCACTCTCTCACTTTTACTTTCTCATTCCCTCTGTCTATTTTATTTCCTCAACCTTCAAAATTATTTTAAATCCCTGATGCCCTGAAATTTTCAGAGCTAAAAAGCAGACATTATTGACTAATAGATAACTTTAGTGATTCAAAAGCTTTAACATATTGTATAGATGTCATAGAGGCAGCCCTGTGATCAGTTTCAGCAACATTAACAGGATGAGGCAGAACTAAACAGGCTACTAGAATAGCTGCCTCACAGGCAAACGTTGGTACAGAAACAGGTACATGGCCTGGTGACGATATTCATTACTGCAAGCAACATAATATGCCAAATTATTTCATAAATTATTAGCTATTTAAGTTTAGTTGTTAAATTTTGACTGCATAAACTGTTTTTACTACATGTCCAGGAAAAGAATCTCTAACAACTGATACTTAAAATGTATGATATAGACTAGTAATAAATACAACAGAAAAAGGAGTATCTAATAAGACCCAGTTACTGCAACAGCCAGAATGACTTTACTTACAATAACATAAAAAATAACAGAAAATAACAACAACAATAATAATAGTACATTAATGAAAATGGCATGTCAACCAACTAGGGATAAGAATGCGTACTGATGTATTTGTTTCAAAGAACGATATCTAGTTATACAGAGAGAACGGATGGGAGAAGGGAAACAGGAGTGTTACCAGATGATGGCTCAGGTTATTCAAGTATGGCAGGCACAGCTTCAAAATTTGATACTGTGCTCTAAATGCTTTTATTAAAATAATAATACCCAAGAGAATGCTCATGAATGCAGTATGGTATTCTGTTCTATAATTTGGAGGCAACAATAGTGAACATGGAGTCAAAATGGTTCATTGTGTGCATACCTCTCAACTGTCCAGATATTTGCAGAATGTCGAGATTTTTGGCTCATATTTTTGGCCTGTTCCTCATAAAAAATGTGGTTTTCTGGCAAATCACTGGGATGAGCTGAGGACTGAAATCACTAAATAATGACTTACATTTGAGTTTCAGACTGAAAATCCTTCAGAAAAAAAGGTAAGTTAAAACAAACCCTGCTACTCCAGCAACTTTCTAAGTTTATAAGAGCAATATTTAAAATGCATCCCTACTTTTTGAGTCTTTGTCCCCCCATTTTGTTGGGCTTTGTCCAGATTTCTTGCACTAAGAGGTTGAGAGGTATGATTATGTAAATGTTGGGAAGGGTCCTTGTCCAGCAATGTATTTTTTCATCATATATCTCTGCATACAGTATTTCAGTTTATCAGTGTCTGAGATAGACTTATTTATGTGGTCTGGTACCAGATAAGAGGATCTATATCTAAGTAGGAACATGTTTGTATATTGTATGAACACCTAAATATGTATAATATGAGAAAAGATGGGAAGCCAAATCTTTGCAATTCACAAATAAATCATCAAACTCACAGCATCAAAGTACCAAACTATCAATCCAGAAAGGATATATAAAAAAAACAAAAATAGTGTTTTTGCATTGGCAACCCCCCCCCCCCCCCGGCACAGCAACATCCATGGGTGCTGTACCCCTCACATATCCTGCTATTAATATATGCTATCTTTGATATTGGTCTATAGTGGGGTAAGGGCATGTTCCCCAATCTCCACTATACTGCAATCTGTCAATTCAAAAGACGGTACTGTTTAATCAGCTGATTCTCGATCAGCTGCACCAGCTAAAACATAGTGTCGAAACACATAAATCGACAAAAGTATATGCATCAGAAAATATAACTCTCTTACACAAGTCCTTTAAATGATTTACACTGGACTGTAAAGCCTGAGAACATATCTATGTTACATACACAACATACTATATGGCAACATTATGAAATACTGTCCAGAGCATGCCAGTCTCAACTTCTGAATGGCCACAGTTTGATTTAAATTTAGCTATACTCTTAACTTATAGATGAGAAGCAGAGAGGATCTTCATTTGGGTAGCAAATTATAAGAATCACACCATCTAAAATCTCCTGTACTCTTCTTGTGGTTACAAATTTAATTATCAAAACTCTCTGCAAAGTATGGCTTCGGAAAAAAAATCTTACCAATAAAAATGTAGATTATGGGTCAGATTCCAAAAAGTTGCTCTCAGTGTAAGTCTGCCCTGAATCTGAAAGATTTGCTGTCAATGCAAGTGAGTTACTTCAGTGTAAGGCCTATCTATACATAGACTTATTCCTGTGGCCAGATTCCAAAATACCTGCTGCCAGTATAAGTGGTCACTTACACTGAAAGCAAGTCTTTTGCAATCAGGCCCTAAGCTTTAACCAATATTTTACAGTGTAAAACTACTTGTCAACAGCTGTTCTGCACACACTCTGACATTTTGTTTTATTTATTTTGAATTTTTTTCAACGAGGTAGATCAATAATCCCATTGGACATATTTCAGAGTCATCCTGTGGTAAACACAAGAGATTCATGCCATTATATACAGAGTAAATGAAAAGATGCAAAAAAATATATAATATATATATATATATATATATATATATATATATATATATATATATATACATGTATGTATATATATATATATATATATATATATATATATATATATATATATGGGACCTTATCAGATTATCAAAGGTTCAAAACTTGAATATTATATGGCTGAGACCATATGATAGAAGCTTTGAAACTTCGAAAATAAAATAAAAGCCCCCACACTCCCTGCTATTTAAATATAGTGACTCCGAGATAGCATTACACTACTGTCAGGAAAACAGTAAATTTCCCATTCTGCTCTGTACGGCAATCTCTATTAAAAACATTCAAAGTTTCAAAACATCAGTCATCTGATAGAGACCCATATACATATATATATATATATATATATATATATATATATATATATATATATATGGGTCTACCTCATAACACCGACACGCCAAAACACCGACAACGAAATGACCGACACGACAAAACCGAAAGAAACCGAAAGTTCAAAAACATGAAACTTCACATGCCCAACAAACCACAATCCCGACAATCAACAAAACAAATACCTTTCCTGAAAAACACACACACAATACAAGCACACCAAAAACCTTACAAACCTACACTAAACCTTACATACACAACTATTTATGCAGTAAACTTAACCCAATCACTAACCCTAAGGTCCGTCACTATCGCACAGTTACCTTACCCGCACCCTAACCCTAACTCACTCAATCTGCCCCTAACCCTTAAGTCTGTCACTATCGCATACTTACCTTACCCGCACCCTAACCCTAACTCACTTAACCCGCCGCTAAACCTAAAGACCGTCACTATCACACACTTACCTGACCCGCACCCTACCCTAACATCCGCCATTATCACACACTTACCTTACCCACACCCTGACCCTAACGGCCATCCCCATCGCACACTTACCTTAACATGTCGGTGGTCTCAGTGTCGGGATTCTCAACTTTCGGTCATCTCCGTTGTGGATCTTCCAGTGTCTGCATTGTGGACTTTCAGTGTTTTCAGGTAGACCCATATCTATATATATATATATATATATATATATATATATATATATATATATATATATATATATATATACTAGCTGTACCCGGCCATGCGTTGCTGTGGCTCAGTCTGGTTAAATGGAAAAGAAAGAAAAGAGAAAGCGCACATTTCTAATATGTTTAATTTCACAATGCTTGTGGGTATACAATATTTTCTGTTGTTCCATTGTCTGTGCAGATATAGAGATTGTCTGGTTTGCCGACTCTAGAACATGCAACATATAATTGTCCATGTGAGAAGCAATCCGTGTGTAGATCTGAACCGCACAATTCTAAAGATTGGCCCTGAGCTTTGTTGATGGTGATTGCAAATGCCAATCGAATTGGGAATTGCAATCTCTTAAATTGAAATGGCATATCCATTGGAATCATAGGAATGCGAGGAATGAGGACATCTTCACCTTTGAAAGGTCATGTCAAGATTGTTGCTTCTATGACATTGCTGATTAATTTTTTTACTGCAAGCCGCGTGCCGTTGCAAAGCTTAGGCTGGTTGATATTTCGCAACATGATAATTGGCACGCCGATTTTCAATTGCAGTACATGCGGTGGCATCCCTGGCAGATTGAGTGAATTCAAAAATTCTGTTGGATAATTAACCGCTTCATCTGCTTCCACAACAGTGTTGACGGACTTGTATGTGACTGCCTCGCTTTGAATGTTAGACTGAATAATATTAAGTTCGTAGACGTCTTTGTTCTTGGCCGCAAGAATAGCTCATTCAGTCAGCCAATCATGATTCTTATAATTGGTTTGAATATTGGGAAATACTTTTTCAACCAATTCTTCTTATGACGTTTCTAAATTGCAGAAGTTATGAGGCAATGAAATTTGTCGTGAGATCAGATCAACCGGCACCTTTCCGTTCCCAATCCAGCAACTGATGTGAGAATATCTCAGCTGATCAATCATTTTGCAGCTGGACATGCATATTTGTAGTTAATTTTAACATCTTTATGTGTCGCCACAAAGTAGAGTATTTCAGGCAAGCATTTATTTCATCCGCTGGTGTTGATCGAGGAAGTACAGGTAATGTTTGCCTGAAATCTCCTGCAAGCAATATTAATGCATTCCCAAATGGTCTGATGTTTCCACGCAAATCTTGCAATGATTGATCAAGAGCCTCAAGTGATTTTTTTGTGCACCATTGTGCATTCATCCCAAACAATAAGTTTGCATTTCTGCAATACTTTTCCCATGCCAGATGCTTTGGAAATGTTGCACGTGGGAGTTTCAATGAATTGCATGTTTAATGGCAATTTCAAAGCGGAATGAGCAGTTCTTCCACCTGGTAGCAATGTTGTAGCTATTCCGGACGATGCAAGAGCTAAGGCTATGCCATTTTGGGATTAAATTGCTGCCAGAATCAATGTAATTGGGAATGTTTTACCAGTTCCTCCTGGCGCATCTAAGAAGAAGATTTCTCCATCCCCGTTATTGACAGTTTGCATTATTTGATCGTAAATGCCTTTTTGCTCAAGAGTTAGCTTAGGAATATTTGATTGCACATACGACAAAAGATCACCTGTGTTGTAATTTTGTTCACAACGCAATTCTACATCGAACGAAGCAGCAGCAGATTGAGTCGGTGATGGCATTCCCAATTGATTGAGAACTTTGTTCGCGATTTCTAAGCACAAATCTTCAATCATTATCAACGCTTCGTTGTAGATTTCTGCTGTGAAATGCATATTCTTATTTGAATTTTCCTTGCGTATTCGACGGAAAATATCTTCAGCCATGTGCGATTTATATTTCTCCCATAACTCTGTTGGAGATGAAGGAGAGCAGGTGGTCAAAATGATTGCAAACAATGCACACATTTGATTTTGATGTGACATATTGCACGCGTCATTAATGCATACATCCCAGTGTCGGTCGTTCTCCAATAAATTCAGAGCTTGACATGCACTGCGGAAAGTGGCATGTGTAATGCCGTTGACAATTCTCAATTGCTGGAAAGACTTTGGACCAGGCACATTTACCAACAGCATGTGAAGAAAGAAACATTCATCTTGATTGGGATGCACGGTGTACAGTCTGCCTATAGTAGTTTCTTTGAATATGCCAGGTTGTCCATCGACTCGCTCTCCTCATTTGCATCGTTCAAATGATTTTCTACTCGCATTCTATGTGTAATACGTAGGCACTCCCGAATACAGCAGTGTTTTCGCAAACGCTTCAGTTTGACATAACATGAAGAAAGCAGTTAACATTGTAGCTGGTGGATTCAGGGCTATTTGTTGCACATTTGCAGCTGTGAAATAAACGCATTGTCCATTTTCTAGATGTACTGCTAAGTGAACAACAGCTGGACTTCGTTCATGTATGGGAAATGAAAGAATTTGCCATACAGCTTCATTGCTGCTTATGTATCTTCCAGCCTGATACTGTGCGATTTCATCGATATGTATGACCGCATTCCTATCACTTCTTTCTGGTTGCATGCCAAAAACTGCCATGCCGCTGCCTTTATTCATGTACTTACAAATGTATTTGATCGATTTAACGGAGTTACAGTATTCCACGTTTATGTGCACTTTGTATGTTTTTGATAGTAAAGGTGAATATGGAACAACCCACCGGTTATCTTCTTTGATGTCACCGTTTCGCATTTGTATGGTTGCTAATTTACCGCTATCTTCTGCTGATCTTCTTCTGTATAAAGGATATCCATCGTTTCCTGTAACTGTGTTGGATACTAATGCTCAAGGATATCGCTTAGAGCATTTTCCGTCTATCATGCATGGTGAATTTGGATTCAGTGTACCGCAAGGTCCATGTATCATATTTTTCATCACAACTTCATGCAAATCCTTATCGACGTCGGCATCGGGTATTTCAGTGCATATTACATTGTCGATTTCGTTTGAAGTGATTTTGTTATAGAGCCAGATTAGTATATGTGCGTGTGGCAATCCTCTCTTTTGCCATTCCACTGAGTACATCCAGCAGCGCACAGAGCCAAACACTTCATGTTTTACCATGAAATCCATCAGCGATTTCAGCTTCTGTCTGAAAACACATGCTGTGATGTCATGCCTATCCACCGGTGATTGCCAGGAAGTAAGAGCTGTTGTATATCAACCCAAGCTGGATTGCATGCAAATGTAATGAATAGTTCTGGATGCCCGTAGTGATGAACATACGCAATTGCATCTTAAGCATACTCATGCATATGATGTGGACTGCCTGTATATGAAGATGGCAAAATCGTTAGTCTTCCAACGTTAGTTGTATTACCATCATTTACAACTGCATCTCGCAAATGAACGTATTCTTCAGAGCGAAGCTTGGTCTGATTCAAACGGATGAATATCAAACGTTCTGTTTCGATTTTTGCATACATATCTACGATATATTGGTGAAACAATTGACGGCATTTCAAAATGCGATTGTCTTCATTCTCTCGAATCATTAATCTGTATGAATAACAGTTAATTGCGCTGCATTTCATATTTGTTTCTTCACCACTGACTGGATTTATCATCTTAACGTTGAAGTGATATCCATCGGCACTATCCCAAAAAATGATTGGATATTGCAGGGCATCGTAGCATCGATGAGTTTCTGCAACTGCTGTCAATTGATCGTTTCTCCAATGAAGAACAATAGGTTGGAATTGATCTCCGACTATAACAATTGCCACTTCGTCTATAGTTGGAGCATTGAATCTTTGCACATGTTCTCCAGCAGGCGTTTTGTCAGCATGAATAACAATCTTGTGTGTATCAGATGGCATCATGTCAATTGCTGTTTTGAACAAATGCACTAAATTGTTTTTTTCGTTAAGAAGCTCTTGCAATTGGGAAACGATGGACCTTTGTATGCCGGTAGAAATTCCGCAGGGTGCATTCAATTCATCATTGCCATCACCAATAAAATACATTTGTAGGAATTTATGCTGACCATCTGGGAATGGAAGCAGGGAGCCGGCTTTATGATAAATTTGTCCTTTCACTTTGAAAGTTGGCATGAATTGAGCTGTTATGATTTCTGCACCGAACAACGTCATTTGGAAGCATGAGTTGTATTTCCTGATGTTAGATAGGAAATGCTTTGATTCAGCGGTATATCCGGTAAGCAAAGTTTTTAATGGCTCTGGTGGTTCTCCAAGTTGAGGCAGTTTAATTTTTCTGGCAGCGCAACACATTCCTTTCATTTCTCCATTAAATTTCAGAGCCTTGCAATAAGGACACACTTCAGTCATAGTGCCGATGAGAACATGCCGGCTCAAACTATAATCATCAGCTGGGTTGTACTGGAATGCGAGGCAATTGTAATCGCATGATTGCTGAGCACAGAGTCGTGTTTGACACTGATCTGCTGTTTCTCGTTGACGTCTTTTAGCCACTCTCAGCCTATTGCATTCATTCTGTTGAGAATGAAGCAGATCTGAAGCTGCAGAACGTGATCGCCATGCTCACAACCGTGCATCCTCAAGTCTGGCTGCACGTCGATCTGCTGCTTCCTCGGCACGTATTTGAGCCATTCTTTGTCTGTTTCGCTCATTCGCTGATGCCCATTCTTCCTCAGTTTGATTTTCAATTACTCGTCGCACTGCTTCCACTCCGTGAGTATGACAACCTAAGTCTAATCTTCTGTGAGGCATTATTTGGATGAACTTAAGCAGATCGATTGCACTGAAAAAGAAGAAAGAAAGTAATAACAAAAACATATAAAGTTGCATATTTGTATACAGATATATAGAATCCATAGTAGGTATATAAAAACATGCGCGTATTCAAATGCAACGTGTGTCATCTATATAATAGTAGGTATATAAAAACATGCGCGTATTCGAATGCAGCATTGTGTGAAAATTTCAAAGCAATCGGTGAAGAACTTTTGGAGATTTAAGATTTTGAACAAACAGACATTTACATTTTTATTTATATAGGTATATATATATATATATATATATATATATATATATATATATATATGGGTCTAGGACTATTCACTGAAAGCACATTTCACTGAAAGTCAAATGACTGTGCACAAATCACTGAAAGCTCAATTCACTGAAAACACAATTCACGAAACACATTTCACTGAAAGTTATATATGGTCTTTTCCCCACTGTAGTGTGACCCTGGAGTTAGTATATATAGTAAGGAGGTGTGTGGGGGGCACTGCCCCCCACATTGGGGAGTGTGGGGGGAATAGCCCCCCCCCCACATAGTTTGGATATATATATATTATGCTCAGAAAAAAGTAATTTACTGGAATTGCAAGTATCCATGTATATAGTTCAAAATATTTAAAACAGGTGAGGGGTACACCTCCCACACCCCTCTTACTATATATACTAACTCCAGGGTCACACTACAGTGGGGAAAAGGCCATATATAACTTTCAGTGAAATGTGTTTCAGTGAATTGTGTTTTTAGTGAATTGAGCTTTCAGTGATTTGTGCACAGTGAGAAAAAATGGTCTGTGTAGTAATGCCTAGTGTGCCGGGTTTCGAGGAGAGCACATGAGTGATTAAGATTTCTAAGGTTGCATGTTGGTACATGTCTGAACAGTCTGGAGACTAGTGTGGGTAGGTATCACTCTTAAAAGTTTAAATATTAAAGAGGCAAGTAGAAAGTCAGCACATTGTTTCACAGTTAACCAGTTAGCTTTTTCACTTGGTTTGCAGTGGTGTTCGTCTCTCAGAAAGAGAATGTTGAATCTGAAAATGGCATTCAAGATGGTCTGAATGGTGAATGCATTTCCTTTAGAGGCTGTAGCAATTAGATGAAGACAATATTCTAGCTGAACCAGTAAGATACCTTTATCAACGGCTTTTCTACAGGTCTGGATAGAAACGGGAAATCTTATTAGCCCAAAATAAGACAGAGTAGATGTTTTTGTGTGTGTGGTTCAGGTGGAGTTGGAAATTGAGTAAAGGGTGCAACCAAATGCTTAGATATTTGAATAAAGTGACATTTTCAGCTGAGTTATTAAAACTATTGATGATTTTTGAAGGCCTGCAGATAGATGTGAGCTTTTGCTGGTGCCAAAAAGCATTATTTTATGTTTTAGAGGAATTTAACTGAAATTGCTTATCATTGACCCACTGAATTAGAGCATGAAAATCACCTTTTGTATGAGTGGTCAATACATTTATTTTAGAGGCTGCAGCAATTAGAGGGAGACAATGTTATAGCTGAGCCAGTAAGGCACCTTTACCAATGGCATTTCTACAGGGTCTGGATAAAAAAGGGGAGATGCTATAGCCCGGAATAGGAAAGAGTTGATTTTTTTTTTTTTGAAAGGAACATCACCTTTCCATTTTTCATGCTAAGCTCATGATGCTAATTAAATTGTATACCATGAATGAATCTGCAGTCCTGAATATCTATGCTGTCAACAGGAGAGAGAGTTCACAATAGCATTAGCATTGTACTTGTAATGTGAATGGACAGCATGCCAAAACAAAAGGCAAGTGAAAGGCCGAAGACAGGACAGAGACTTAAAGAATCAAACATGAGGTTAGTTATATGTGGCAATCTTAACAGGAAATGTCATAATGTTAAGAGGAGACCAGTAACCAGAATACTCAGAACACTAAGATGCTGATATTACAACATGTGAAGGCATGAAGAGTATGAGATTTTAAAAAGAAAAAAATAAGGAACAATCAAAAGGAAGTGACAAAATAACTAACCAAGGCAGATAGCGGGCTGAGCACACAAGGCAAATGAGTGAAAAAAAAATCACATTGAATCAAAAGGACTACTTTCAATGGCCAAGGCAAGAATGCACATAATAAGGTGCGTATCTGCATGTGTCACAGATGGATCTATTTGTAGTGCACTAAATGGCAGGTAATAACCTTCAATTAGTCGTGGGTCAGTCATGCCTAGACATAAGCAGCATGGTACCAGAAATGTTAGTTTTGTCATGTCTTAATTTCAAGGTGTTGCATTCAATCCTGGCCTCTGCATGCTGTATGAATAGAGATTTTATTTTGTCTGCATTTCTATGTGGGCCTTCTTTCCCAAAGCAAGCTTAATCCCAGCTGATAATTGTATACTGCTTGATCTGAATGGCTACACTAAATTATAGTTTTTCCTCTGTCTTTTATGGAAAATTACACAGATCAGTATTGAGCTATGCATAAATTCAACACTCCTCTCAGCTGTTTTTGTTGACCCCCCAACTCTTTTTTTTTGCTGTCTTCTTCTACATACTGCATCCCATTTCTGTTTTAACATTTAGTCCCAACTTCCCTTACCCTCACTCACTGCTAAGAGCTGTTACACTAAAGTATCCCTACATTTCAATAGTGTAACTTTTCTCTTTGGCACTACCGTTTCAGAAGCCTCTGGCTCAGGGGGGATTAAGGTTGTTAAAAATTATATAAATTACATACTTGTTCTGCTGATCTGGCTATCATATTGCATCAAAGTTACTGACATTACAAAAACAGTTCTTTCAGGTTAAGAAGAGAAGTTGTGTTAGTGAGGAAATCATCAATTTAACAAAGCTGGATGTGAGGAACCACTGCTTAATGTTCATAAGATGTTGATTAATATTTTTTGATATTAAAGGTACTTTGTTGTACTTCAAAGGCAATCAAATTATGCTGCAGATAACTGATACAATACACAATCTCATGTATCATGTTTAATAAGCCTATATGTTGGTCCATATACTCTAGGAGAATCCCAGCAAGAGATTTGTTTAATTCTACATCCTGTATGCATGTTGTGATGTCGTTTCTTTAGCTACTTTAGTTCTGCCAGTTGCAGAATTAATTTGCAATTATTCAGTATATATTTTAACAAATCTGATCACTCGTGGTTAATTAATTGTTAAATTCAGTGAAGCACAATTTTCCTGAGGCTTATCCCAATTAACGTGCACAACCTTCTTAATGAAAAAAAAACAGCAACTGCATTTCCTGCTATGCAAGACTGAAGCGATCAATGAACATGTCTGCATGCTGTACTTATAGTCCGAAACAGTATGGTTCAGCAAAAACAACTGCATTGACCTTTTCATTGAATAATATTTTCAAAGCAGAAATTGATCGTCTTTAGCCCCCAGGTCACTTTAATATGTACTATCTAACAAGTAACCTTGCTCTGGCCCTGTGCAGTAGATCAGTAATGTTTATTTCCTAGCATTTAAAAAAACGATCTTCTCTGACAGGTAGCAAGTAGTTTCTTAGACACATTGCCATGTTTTGTAAATTGTGTTTTATTCCTAAAGCGTTCTCATTACCAAAATCGGTTCAGAAGCAGAACAGCAAAACTGTCACCTATAGAACATAAATGATAGAGAACAGCTGTGAATAATAATCTCTTTTCTTCCCATATTACTTGGCACTATCACTTCATTCTCCCGTGTATTCAATTTAAATTCACATTTTGCTTTAAACAAACATGTTTACACTTATGTCTCTTTTCTGTAAATGATATACCTGCACTTTAACTGAGGGTCTGTTATAGGTCTGATATCAATATTAGCTTACCACCCTCTGAAGCAACACATTTGCCTGTCTGATGATCCTTTACTGAAATGCAATGAACTTTCTGTTATAGCAATGTGACTTTTGCCTTGATGATTTTGTTTACTTTTTGTGGACTTGCCATGATGAGTCTTCTACTTCTTTTTTACAATATAATTTACATTTTTTTGTCCTATTTAACCTCCATGACATTCAGGTCATCATTTTCCTGACTCCATTTATATAATTGTTTGTTTGTGTCTCTCGGCTTTTCCCGGTTAGGGGTCGCCACAGCGGAACTCCGGTCCGCTAATGATTGGCAGTAGAGTTTTACGTGCTGGCTTGCCGGGCCTAATGCACAACCTTCAAAGAAGGAACGCCCATTCACCCACGTCACCACACCGAAGACGCTCTAACACTGAATCGAATGGGCAACGTCTAGCTGTGAGGTGACAATGCTACCGCAGCACCACCACCGCAGCACTCCATTTATATAATAAAAAGGTTTTACCCTATGGAGTCAATTTCTTGAGACTAGTCCTAGAATTCGGTGAAAATTTGCAGAAGTGGCTTCTTTAAATTTTCACCGAATTCTAGGACTAGTCTCAAGAAAATGACTCCATAGGGTAAAACCTTTTGCTCTTTCTCTCCTCAAGAAACTCCTTCTGTTTCTGAGCATCCTTCTTGGCCTACCTAACACTGAATTCAAAGTGCATCTGTTGGCTCTAGTACGGGGTCTCCACCCCATTTCTTTTTCAGTACTTATGCTGATACTTCAAAGCAGTATGGTTGTACATTTATCATTTAACAGTAAGTGGAATATTTTGTGCCATGTATTCACTGACAAGATATACAAGATTTTGATTAAGATATATAAGTTTATTGTGTATGTGTCATTGCCCACAGTCATTTACTGATATAACATTTTTTATGTGCAAAGTTTATAGGTACTTGCTAGGTTGCTGATCCATGAGGATCCTTAGAAGCCTAGCCATGCATTCCTAAGATGATTTTAGCCCTTTTATTTTATTTTAAGTATGAATAACCTAGGGTCCATGCTTTTTAAATACAAATAGACTGAGAGCCAGGCAGACATTTACATGTTACAAGGATGAAGGTACAAGACCAGGGGTGAAATTGCTGCTTACCATCCATTCCAGATTACACTAGAATAGAGTATGAGACATCATTTGATTTATGTTGAGAGGAAGACACTTTCAGAGAAGTTGTACTCTCTGCAAAACATATCTATCCTTCCAGCATGTTATATTCATGATGCAGAATAGATTCTACAGTGAGGGTGTATGCCTCCACTTGAATTGCAGATGTACAGTAGGTCCAAAAGTATGAGGTTGGCAGAAGCTTTGTAAGCAAGGCAGAAATCACGTCAGTAGCCCATAAGACACTGAAAAAAAAGGTCAGAGATTTTTGATGGTACATGTCACTTTTATGGTTTAGGCCTTTGATTTTCATGATTTCAAAGTACTGTGGTCAATCAAGCTGTGTCAAGTGTTTGGATAGGTACATAACAAAGGGGGCATTATACTCAATGATTAGGCTAAAAAGCGCTGAGTACAGTGAAATGATTGTGTCTCTTGATCTGGATGCTATACTTTAACTAATAGACTGTGCAATGAAAAAGGGCATCCTTTCAACAGAGGATACATGGTGATCAAAGTACAGGTCATTGTCTATGTGGGTTCCCTGGCCCCTAACTACTAGATCAATTTTCAATGGTGTGTTGTTGATATAATAGTTATAGGGAGGCATCATGCTTGCTGTAAGATACTATTACACATTTTTGGCATATAGTTTTAGGCCATGGTTTTGACATCAGCAATTTGTTTGGAAAGGCCATCTTGCAGAATATTGTTGTTTTCTGGAGAGTCTGTGATGGCACTAACTTTATAGTCATCTGTATATTAACTTTTATATTATCATAGAGATCTGAGAAATAAATGCCAAAGCAGAGTGTTTTGGGGTACCAAACTCTGAGGTACACCATTAGTGACAGATCTTTTGGAGAGGTAGAGCTGCTCACCCTAATTTCCTGGGTTCTGTTAGAGAAACAGTTTGCTATTCAATGAGTTAAATAAAGATTTTTCATTTAGCTGGGTGAGATCATCAATTATATGTGAATATGCCATGGTGTCAAACACAGTAAGCATTTGAATGATCTGGACTCATATCGTCAAGTCCTGAGATGTGTGGAATGAATGCTTGAAAATCTGGACTTACATATACCAAGTCAGAGATTGCCATTTCTTGGAATATTCAATCTCAAGGTCTAGCCCCCTGCAAAAAACAAGTTTAAAGAAGAGTGATGTTTGATAGTTGCTCTTCTCCTGCATTTTTGGTCTTACTTTTTTAAGTGTTTCAGCACTCAGCATTACGAGTGCCAGCATTTCAGTAGTGACCTGACAAACACCTTTGTGAGTTCTAGATACGTGGTGTGTACTGATTTTCCCTCATCTTCTTCTTCAGTGACCTTCTCAGAGAAATAGACCATGTTCAGTAGGACAGATCTGCCCTTAAAGAAAACAAACTGGCTTTGGTCAAGAGCTTGCAGGTTGACTATGTCCTTATTTATTAATTCCAACACAATCTTTTCCATACCCTTACAGATGAGGCTGGTCAAACTTATGGGTCTTTACTCACTTGAGTCCATTGATGCCCCACCTTTGTGCAGGGGAAAGACTGTTGCTGGCCACCATTCATCTGGCACAAAGCCTCTTTGGAATATGATATTGGGTAGCCTCTGCAGAGGTTTTGACAAGTCCTGTTTTTGGCTGTCCAGTAAGTACCCTGCTATGTTATCTGGCCTCATAGAAGCAGTGTTCTTGGCCTTGGATATTGCTTTGAGGACTTGTTATTGGGAGATTTGAGTAGGGATATGAATATTATGTGATCTAGGAATGTTGGGAGGGGGTTAGAGCTAAATTTATCTGCTAGTAAATTGGCTATGACTTCTGGGTCTGAGTATGTGACATCATATACAATTAGCTCTGTGAAGATTGGGTGATGATAGATGAAGGCTGCCAGCCTAGCCAGATAGAATTTTTGGAGATAATTCTGTCATCTTTAAATATTAATGTAAACCATGGGCTTGTTGTCTTAAATGGTAAAAATAGTGTTACATGTGAAACTGGAAAAAATGTAACAACAGTGCACTATGCTGACCAAGTAAAACATGTTGTGACCCTTTGATGTTAGGACTCGGAGGCAGGGAGTCTAGAGTGGGGCATCCTGCCTGTTGTTTTAAGGCCAGAGTTAATGGCCAGAATTTGCATGCATAAATGCCCCGTATTGATCTTGTTTCTGCCCAGAGGTGAAGAATGTAAATGTAGTTTCTGTTAGCCTGGGAACCCAGGGAAGTGTGAAGAATGATGTAATGGAACCCAGGGGAGCGTGAAGAATGATGTAATGTGAACCAGGAATGTGATTTTAAAAACAGAGAGAATCAGAGAGCATTAAGCATTTCGTCTCGACCATCCAACTCAACAAAACTCTCTTGCGATATATGGAAGTTTATCTTAGACTTGTGTTTTCTCTTAGAAATAGCTAGAAACTAGAAAGATTAGACTACGTGTTTTCGGTGATGTCAGAACTGTACTACATAATTATTTTAAGTATTTCTCTGTGATCTCTGAACTCTTGACTAGCACTGTGTAGTAAAAATTATTGTCTTGTGTTTTGACTATTTTTTATTAAATATTTTTAAACCCTTTCAACTGTGGCTGTTTTTGTAGAGATAATTTAAGCTCTTTAGGGTACTTGCATGCCTTTGGTAAAATTGTACAAAGCCACTTCAATAGCTTTAACCCTGGGCTATACTACCAATTGGATAATAATATTGCACAGTAATAATTGGACACCCTTTTAAGGGCCTTTGAGTAGCTGATAAATATTAGTGGGTGGTGGCAGCTGGTACTACTGTATAGTCTGGGAAAAAGAGGCACAGCTGGAGAACCTGTGCCAGCCTTCCCCAGAAGTGTCTGTGTGGTTGTCACAAGTTCTATGCAGCACTGAGCATTGTTTTAGAGGTTTGTGACACAGTTAAATAAAGTTTTTTTTGTTGACTTTGCCTGAGTGGCTATTTTTACCTCATATCTAGCTTTGGTTGATTTGATCTGGGTCCTGAGTTCCCTGTTAAGTTTTGCAGAAGAGTATTTTGGCATGTGGGGAGCTGCATTTATCTTTATGTGCATTTAGCTTTTTTTTTCTTTATTATAGAGCATGTTCATATTGGGGTTCCACCACTGCAGTTTATTTTTTAATTTGGCATTGTATTTACTTTGGGGTGGGAGGCAGATGCATCTGTGTTGCTAATTACATATGCACGGGATTTTGCACTTAAGGATTCTGCATATGCAGAGGGGCCATCAGGTTTGAAGAGGATGTTCAATTGAGCCTTGTCAAGTAAGGAATAGAGCCATTCTCTTTTAGTGATAAAGAAGTCTAGGATTTTGTCTGCTCCTATCTGGGATGTGAATTAGCTGGTCCAGCAAGTTTATATTTATGAAATTCAAAAATCTCTTGGAAAACATGTTGGGGGATGCATACGTCTCCCAGTCAATGGAAGGGTAGTTGAAGTTCCCTGTGAGAATAGTGTTTGGCTGAAAGCATAGGGACTCCATACTAGTCAGGTAGGAGCTATAGCCCAAGGGGGCATCGAGGGCGGTCATATAGTTGTGTATGATGTGTTAAAAGGTTTTATTAATGCTAAGTTGGACATGGAGGAGTTTCAAGTCATTATCCTGTCTAATGAATCTTGAAGTGAAATGTTGCTTTATGAATATAGAGACACCAACACTGGTAGTACCTTCATCTAGTGTGGTGGTCCTGATTGCATGGTAATCACTGAAACCTTCCACTGATGGGTTGCTCGTCATCTCCATGATACAGGTCTCTGTGACAGTGCATATATCAATGCCTTCCAGGATACAGAATACCTGGGATTGTAGCATTCAGCAGCAGATACTTTAAGTTATCCAAATTCTGTTTTGCTATGGTGGAAGCTTATGATGAATGACTTGCATAAAAAAGGCATTATGGGGGTGGATAATTTTACTGCCAATATACAAAAGCATTGCAGGGATAGGTGCAGGCCATCCCTGGCAAAGCATTAAAAACTGTCTGTCTATCATCTCCCCTCCCCAGGCTGATATATATTGGACCCCTTTGAATGATCCAGAAACTAAGCTAATTGTTGAAATCAATAATTGTTTTGTACTGTGACATCATTTTCAGTGAAAGTAAAATGCTGCTCAAGGCTAGGTTCATACCTGCCCTGGACAAATATGCCAAGAGCACCATCATGTCTCTCTTCATATAGTCCAGGGAGGTATATGTCAGGCTATTTACTCATGTGCGTACTATGACTGTTTCATGTGTGTACTTGTAGTGTAAGGACATGATTGATTGAATGATTGCCAGTAACATAATACAGCTTGCTTTTTTATATAATTAAAAGCAAACTAGTTCATAGTTAAATGAATTAATTACTTAATTCATTAATATAAACTGCTGTACCACAGCCCAACTGTCCTGAAGCTCCATAATAAATAAATTATATCTCTTTGTCTATTGAAATATCATAAGAATAGGGTCTTAACTTCAGCAGGGAGACACTATACATCATCACATTCTGTGACCTTATTAAAGATGGATACTTGAGTCACTGTATGAACTAGAACATGCCAATAACCTACATGGATTTTCACAAATGATCAACTTCCCAACCAGAATTAACAAACCCAATAATAAAGAGAGTATATTAGATTGGATACTCGTAAACAATCACCAGCAAATGTATAAGGCTGGAACCCTTCCTGCAGATGTAAGTGACCACTCACTCACTTATATCATTAGGCATAAGACAACTACTCCTAACCCAACCACACATAGAACAATCAGAACCAATAAAAATTTTAATCCTGACTATTTCCAAAGTGAACTTAGAGCATGTGATTGGACACCCATTAAACACCTCCCTCTAGATGAGGCAGTGAATTACTTTAATTCAAAATGTTTAACTATCCTAGACTATCATGCACCAAAGCGTACTATTAGAAATAAGTATAAGCCAGCCCCATGGCTTACTAAGGAAACCAGGCAGAAAATCCTACTTAGAAACAAACTCTGGGCTCTATGGAGATCCACTAAACAACCCGCAGACCAACTTAAATTTAAACAAATGAGAAATGATACAAAAAAAGCCATTTTCTTGGACAAAATAAAAACGTTTACTGTCATCTCCAGCAAAATAACCAAAGTGATCCACAAAAGTTCTGGGCCAGTACAAACCAACTTCTTCACCCTGGTCATTCCACCACACCACCCCCAACCCCCCAACAGGAGCCAACCCCAAAGATCCCAAACAAACAGCTAACACCTTCAATACCTTCTTCACAGAGGCCATCCAATCACTGGCCAATCAAATAACAACTCAGAATTCTAGTCACCCTAATTCTGTAACAAATTCACTCCCTATATTCCACTGGCAACCAGTCCCAACTCACCTTATCTGTAATCTTCTTCAAAAACTAAAACCATCAACCCCATCAGCTGATAACCTACCAGCAGAATATCTCCAAAATGCTGCCAAAGCTATAGCCTACGCAATATCAATCCTGATAAATAGTACCTTACAAGAGGGAAATATTCCTACCATCTGGAAAATCTCCCACATCACCCCCCTACACAAAGGTGGCAATTCTAACGAATACTCCAACTACCATCCAATAGCATTACTGTCTCCTTTAGCTAAAATAATGGAACGATGTATCCATAAACAACTACTTGATCACTTACTGCAAAATAATCTACTAGCAAATTGCCAACATGGCTTCAGACCATTTCATAGTACTACCACTGCTCTTCTATCCTTCTCTGAGAGTATCAGTCATAACAAAAATAATAACACCCTCTCCTCAGCACTCTTTATTGACCTTTCCAAAGCTTTTGACATGGTCAACCATCAGTTACTTATAAATGTACTAAGATCTCTTTCCCTAGATTCACTGGTTATTCAATGGTTCCAATCGTACCTTTACAACAGAGAACAAGCAGTGCTTTGGGACAGTAACCTATCTTTACATCTCCCTGTTACACTAGGAGTCCCTCAGGGCTCAATTCTAGGTCCCCTCCTATTCTCAGTCTACATAAATAACCTTCATCTAGTAATTACTCAGGCTACCTGTATTCAATATGCAGATGATTCTACAATCATCTGCTCAGCTAAATCTTCATCTGAACTACCGTCCTTAACCCTGAGAATGTTTACTGTAGTAGAAAATTGTTTTTTACAATGCTGCCTCCTCCTGAATCCCAAAAAGACTAAACTATTGCTCTTCACACCCACCCACAAGTCCAGACCAATAAACTTCTCAGTCCTATCCAATAATGGAACCATTATATCTCCAGACCTAACCACTAAACATCTAGGTATAACAATAGACAACAACCTTACCTACGAAACTCACATTAACAAAACTATAAAAACCATAAACAGGAAACTGGGCTCTCTGCATAGGATAAAACCATTCCTTACTCCACATGCCAGAACTTCTATTGCCCTTCCCCATTTAATCTCCACACTCCTCTATGCTTCATCCATATATACAAATCTAACTAAGAACAACCTCAACAAACTGTCAAACTCTTATAATAACATAGCTAGATTTGCCACAGCCTCCTCTTTCAGAACCCACCATTGTCATAATCTGAAACATCTAGGCTGGCTTGAGCTACAAAACCAAATCCATTATAACCAACTTATCATTGCCCACAAAACATTCTTCCAACCAACTAAAATGCCAATACTATCAAACCTTTTCATCCCATATAAAAACCTAAATAACTTACGCTCATCCAAAATATTACTAGTATCTACTAGTATATCTAACAATATCTCTGGTAACTCGCTGTTCTGTAATGCTGTTGGAAAATACTGGAACCAACTTCCAAATGAACTTACATCTATGTCCTCTTTAACACTATTTAAACAAAAATTGAAACTTTACCTCAAAACACACTGGTTATGCCCCTGTACAAACCCAGACTAATCTAAAATGGCATTGCTATCATCAACTCTGCTGACCTAGTTTCTTTTTTCGTCCTTCCTTGAGAATAGAGCTACTAGCACATTTATATAATGTTCTGTAACAATTTTTGTACTCAACAATTGAAATGTAATAATCTGCTATTACTTTTGTACATACATTTATACGTTTACCATTTTATGCTTATGCCTAAGTTTTATTAATCTTTTCAAGTCTCTCTGTCTAACGTAGAGAGCCATGTCCAACCCAGAACTGTTGAACATGCTCCATCTTAGCAAAACCAAATGTACTCGAGCTACATGGTCTAGGGATATAAACCTCAACACAACAATGAATAGAACATGCTGGAGGGATAGATTCCCTTTGCAGAGACTTCCCTTACTATGGAACAGGGTCCCAATCTACATAAGACAGAGCCCCTCACTATCACTCTTCAAGAGGAACCTTGATGAGTGGATGGGTAACAGAAAGTTCACACCAGGGATCACACCTACAGCACTACTAGATAGGGGCCAAGGGTACTAGCTGCTAGTACAAGGGTCTAGGGAACTACTAAAGGGGTGGTGAATACCGCACAACATGGCTGGGCTAATATATGCCTTCGGGCAGATAGCCCAGTACCAACCTATGAACCTATAAGTGGAGCTTATCTCTCCGGGCCTCTGCTGAAAATGGACATGTATCCAGTTAGACTAGCCCGGTCAACAAATGTAAAATAAAAAATAAAAATAAAATAAATAAATAGACAATGAATTATCTGTTATTAACACTCTTAAAATGTGATAAAAGTGCAAATGGCTCCCTATTTGAATTTTGAAGTGCATTTATGCAAAGATCACATCAACAAAAGTCAACGAGAAAAGCGTATTATGGGCAAAAGCATTTCAGATTCAATTTCTCACCTACAAATACATATGCACATATTGGAAATAAATGAGGTAGTACTATGTTCCTGTCTTGTCTGCTAAAATGCAAAGATGAATATGACAGCTCCATTAAGAAAAGTATAGTGTTGAATAGTACCTTCTCTAATAAATATAAGTATAGACACACACAAACACACACAGACACACACACACACAGACACACACACACACACACACACACACACACACACACACACACACGCACACACACAGAAAGAAAAACCTGAATAGATGTGTATATAGATATATATTATACATATACATACATATTAACATTTTCACAAACACGCACACACACACACACACACACACACACACACACACACACACACACGCACGCACGCACGCACGCACACACACACACACACACACACACACACACACACACACACACACACAATCACATGCATTTGTTTAAAGTGTTTGGGTGAGCAATTCTTAGACATGTAAATAAAGTCTTAATGCAATTCAGCACCATGCAGAGGACAGACATCTCTGCATCATTTGAACTTGAAAAAATGGAATTCACCTTATCTGAGCAATTGTGAGCTGAGTTATTGTGAAGCAATCTATGAATTCCACCCGTACAACAAGCTGAATATAAAAGGCTAACAGCATGCAATTAAGTACAATGCTAACACTGAGTATATACCTTCTATACCCTTCTCCTTCTGTGAGGTAACCATACTATCTTACCTTTTGATTCATGTTTCTTATGCAGGGCATTCTTACACATACAGTAAACTGTGAAGTATTTGCTCATGTTATTATTACATATATATGGTAACTATCAATACTTTATCATGGCATTGTTCTTTATTAATTTATGGCTATATATTCCTCATTGTTCATATGTAACCATATCATTCTCACACCGATCTGACCATTGCACAACACTGTGAAGAATGTATCCTTGCTGTCCTGGTCAATAGCCCAGCTATCTATGCAATATCTCATTCAGACTAAGGTATTTATGGATGATGAAGCAAGATCCAATGTGCCCTGTGTATGTTATTCTATTGTTTGCATTTGCTTGACACTGCAAAAATCTACCACATGGCCCAAGTTATGCCTGAAAAAAGTGCATGGCCAATGCACTAATCTAGTTAACAAATAGGAAATAAATAAACAGCACTGTGCTTGAAGGGAGGTATTTCTAACTTATTTATTTATTTATTTATTTATTTATTTATTTATCTATTTATTTCTAATGCAAGGAAATACATAACTTTTTTGCTGCAAAAATAAATAAAATGTGGAGCCTGCAGCAATAAAATGTGTCCACTCCACAGTGTAGCATTTGCCCCCCCCCCCCCCCAGGAGAGGTGATCTACTTGGCGTAATTATTCAGTTCAGTTTAGAGTTCAGCATTGTGAGATTACAGTGCAAAGACCTCACAATGTAGTAATGTAAGTCACAAAGCATGTGAGATGAGTGTCTGCATCAATATGGTGCATTTATTTTAAACAAAAGTATCACTAATTGCTGGATAGTGACACAATCTGCAAATTCTGGACACTGACAGGAATAGTGTGATCATGTGAGACAGAACAAACAGTGAGGTAAGTATTACTTTTTTTCTGTCATGCTGCAATGATTAAGCATATATTTTCTGCAATATTTATGGTGGGTGTCCACTTTGTGATTTCTGAGGTGCAACTTGGAATACTGTAATGTGCAGGCATGATGCAAGTTAAATTCTTTGTGTCTGTTTGGAAAAAAACTAGCAAAGGTAAAACTAATCACATGGACTAATGACTCATGGCTATAACTTCTGGGTGTGTGAAGGATAGGCATGCCTTTCAACTGTCCCTGATTTTGGCTACACATTTTGCTCTCTCCCTCACAAGTAGTAAAACCTAATCTAGTAAAACCGGTCATTTTTGGGAGAAAGATGCCAGATTACACTTATTAATTAATGACAATAATTAGAGTGTGATTTCTTTTTCCTCAGAAAATTCATGTAATTTCACATTTTCTTATTTTGTCAGTTCTTCATCTTAAGAGTACCAATATTATAAAAAATGTCACTGATTATTTTTGGAGGTGTCCCCGATTCCAGAGGTAAGAGATTGAGGGCTTTGGGGTTTGTGTTGGCTGGATGAAAGTAAATGAGGCTCTTGCCATTTGTGCAGTTCTGATTGACTTCTGGCTTATTCGGATTAGAGAATTACGATGGACTACTTAACTTGATGCCTGATATTCGCAGAGTCGATGTAATTGCTGGGGATGTCTGCGGAGGAAAATGACTCTCTGTCTGCCGTTTGCTTTATTATTCTGACTTTGCAGGACTAGGTTGATTTGTGTGTCTATTTAAAACAAAGGTGAAATGCATTATATAGCCATCCTCTTTTATGAGTATCTGACATCTGAATTGTGCATAGATCTGACTATAACTGCTTTGTGGATGTTGTCTGGATGAAAGTACCTAACCCTTTTGTCACTTGCTCAGTTGAAAGTCATTTCTCAAAAAAGGAGAGGGTAAAATACATCACAGAATACCCAGACCTGCAGAGTATTTGGAGGGCTGGTGGCCTTACACACCAAGGCTGTATTAAGTAGATTTTGCCAGTAGTAGTGGCCTCTGTCCTGAGCTCCATTTAGTCTAAATGAGCTCTGCTCAGAGGTGTACACAGAAGGTCGTTCTAGCTTGTGTGGTGAGCTGGGGGTGATGCCATTATTTCTTTAACTTTCCCCCCAAACCTCAGAGTTCACTGTCATGTGTTGGGCTACAGGATTGTGTGGTCATTATTTTAATTTTCCTCAAAAAACATCAGAAGGATGCATAGAGAGCCACTAAGCTTTTAAGGTATTAGAGTACTGCCAAAAATACGTTGAAAACATTATTGTAATTTTTCATTTTCCTCACAATCAAATGCCAGATGCATATACAGGTGGCTATCTTTGGGGAGGTAAAAAACCTTTCTTTTCATATATGTCTAACAGCAAACATGTTCTGTTTTTTTTCTTTTAGTTTTGCCCAAGTCTGACATCACAGGGGTATAGAAGAAGGTGGCTGTCTTTTATGGGTAGGGATGAGGAGCCATGCTGTAAATATGTATGACAGCAGTGACTTGAAATATATAATTACAGTCATCTGTCCCTTAATTTTTATCCCAATTTAACACCATTTAGAGATGCACAGAAAGTGATTACCTTTAGTAAGGTGGTGTTGGGAAGCAGGTAGTATTTCCAGATATGGTTTATGTATCATCACAAGTATTTGACTTCTGTGTTTATGGAGCACTCTATTGAACACTTTGAGCATTAAGTCTTGGCTACAACTGATTTCTTCCTTGAAATAAAAAGTACAATTGATTTTCTTTTCTTTATGTATGATCATTGCTCAGGCCATCAATAAATCAAACAGTTGGAAAAAAGCTTTAAAATGCATCTCAGAGCATCTATAACCACACGGTGTCTGGTACCAATTGACTCCCTAAACATCTGGCTTAATTTAGTTATTATAATGAGTCTTGGTCAGTGAGGGTGTGTCAAAAAGTGTCATGAAAATATAGAATTAAAGAAAAGATGGAATTCAGGTCATCACTGGATGCAAAAGTTGGTAAAACAATACTGTAAAATGCACCTCAGGGCATCTAGAACCACCTATGGTTTCAAGGGGTCTTGCTCCAGACCCCCAGCTTAATGCAGTTATTTCCACCTTAGTTATTACAGTGTTGTCTTGGTCAGTTAAGGAGTGTTGAAAGGATTCAAGGAAAAACAAAACTGAAGAGCAAGACTAAATGCCTTCCCTTAATCATGAATTTTGTTCAGCCCCACTGCACCACCTAGGTAATGGGTGCTAACCCTAACCCTAACACATCCCCTTCTCGCAACCCTAACCCTATACCTTAATGTCATTAAAACCTTCCCATAACACTGGCACTAAATAAGACAGATTTAACATGCAAATATTATCAAACACACACATTACATCAATCCCCTAACCTAACCTTACCCTAAAATACAGAAACTCTCACACAAGCACCCAACACGCATCATTCACTTATCCTTGACCCTAAACCTAACTTGCAGATACACATACACACACATACCCACACACACACACTCACACACACACACACACACACACACACACACACACACACACACACACACGCACACACACGCACACACACACACACATACACACACACACATATGCTCTCACACCCCCAACCCCAATTACCTGTATCCACACTGCATACCATCAACATATCCACCGTTTGTCCATCTGTACCATCAACATTAAATCACACCCCTGCATTTGTCAGACAAATGTATGTTTGGTAAAATACTGCTGTGTGTGTGTGTGTGTGTGTGTGTGTGTGTGTGTGTGTGTGTGTGTGTGTGTGTGTGTGTGTGTGTGTGTGTGTGTGTGTGTGTGTGTGTGTGTGTATGTGTGTGTGTGTGTGTGTGTGTGTGTGTGTGTGTGTGTGTGTGTGTGTGTGTGTGTGTGTGTGTGTGTGTGTGTGTGTGTATGTGTGTGTGTGTGTGTGTGTGTGTGTATGTATGTGTGTGTGTGTGTGTGTGTGTGTGTGTGTGTGTGTGTGTGTGTGTGTGTGTGTGTGTGTGTGTGTGTGTGTGTGTGTGTGTGTGTGAGTGTGTGTGTGTGTGTGTGTGTGTGTGTGTGTGTGTGTGTGTGTGTGTGTGTGTGTGTGTGTGTGTGTGTGTGTGTGTGTGCATGTATGTATGTGTGTGTTTGTATGTGTGTGTGTGTGTGTGTGTGTGTGTGTATGTGTGTGTGTGTGCATGTGTGTGTGTGTGCATATGTTTGTGTGTGTGTGTGTGTGTGTGTGTGTGTGTGTGTGTGTGTGTGTGTGTGTGTGTGTGTGTGTACATGTTTGTGCGTGTATGTGTGTGTTTATATACAGTTATAAGATAAGAGGGAGAGAAGCACAGATGTGCACTAGTATAACTAGATCATTAGAAATATGTATTCTGCAAAGAGAGAATGGAAAAGAAGAGTACAAAGCACCTTGTATAGCGCCACTCTGCTATCATCTAAGCACTTTAGATATTAGCAGTATTTACTGTAGTCCAAATTTTTTCATCAGTACTCACTGTACTTCATTGGACAACATAAAAGGAAAATAGCTGCATTTATACCATAAACGCTGTGCTTTCTGACACAAAAAGCATAAAAAGTACTTGAGTCTAATGTATGGCTTTATGTGTAGGCAGACTGATGGAACTCAACTCTTACCTGTGCACTACCTAATATTATACATGCTTAACAACTAATCTTGTTAAAGAAATAGACCTTTAATGCAGTACTAGCAGTGGAGGTCATCGGATATGAAGGATAGGAATTAATAGTCCAGAAAAGCACCAGATTCACCAGTTACAGAAGCAAAGGTTCAGATGTGGGAAGCTTCCATCCTGGGTTTAAAACAGTAGATCAATCCTTTGTTCTTGACTTGATATTGAATAGTAAATATAATTTGCCAGTATACCCTTGGAGAAAACATATGAGCATGTTCTGCAGAGTGCATTGCGCGAGGTGGAGTCATAATGTTGTGTCCTTGCATGTAACAGCAGTCTAACATAATCTCCACTTTTGTAGCCTGAGGGCAGTTTCCATATTTTACAGTTAAGGTGAATATGTCCAAAATGAGGATTGGACTTTATCAGGAGTGTTGTCTAGTCTATCCTCTGAAGAACCAACCAGTCATTAGGGGATAGGCCATAGGTTGACAATGTACTCTGTATGTTCAAAGCTTGTTGGTTTTCAATACCTTGCAACCAACAAAATAGGTCAGTATTTTGCCATAAACCAAAAACCTCTCTCTGTGTTTTATCAGGGAAATCCCTTGTAATAGTAAATGGTATTAAAAATCTATGCCATTTTTCTATCTAAATTTGTGTTAATGAATTTTCTAAACACATCAGAAATTTGTTTATAAGTGTTAGTTTAGTTAATATTGTTGTACTATACTGTACATTTAAACTTAAATAGTGCCATATCTTATCTTTTCAGTTACCAAAGCATTTTTTGATAAATCATTTTCATTCATTAGTATAATGGAGTGTAACTGTTTCCAATTGGAAGAGTATCTAGGATTTATCCAATTCATTACTATTTTAATTATAGATGCCTTTATAT
This sequence comes from Protopterus annectens, assembly GCF_019279795.1. Classification (NCBI taxonomy): domain Eukaryota; kingdom Metazoa; phylum Chordata; order Ceratodontiformes; family Protopteridae; genus Protopterus; species Protopterus annectens. The sequence goes on from NC_056727.1 coordinate 804,978,476, forward strand.
AAGTTTCAGTCTCTGGGAATTTTAACCCCTCTTGTTCCCATTTTCTAATATGATGAGAATATGCCACTCTATTTCTTTTGGGGTACCATAATACTTTCATCAGAGTTGGAGTGATTTCTTTACGGATTTTCTTTCCTGGTGGAAGTATAGGGGCATGTGCTATAGTCACTAGAACAAGAACCATTTCAAAAGCTAAATGCTGTAATGAGACCAATTAAGTTAATTAAATGCATGACATAAGCTTCTTTTAGCTGATTTATCATTTTTTGTGTATATTGCTGTGTTCTTCTGCAGAATGGGTTTAAAGAGCATGCACAGTATAATCTCCATTTAACTGGTGGTTTATCAGTTTTGTAATAATACTGTTGTGTTCTCCTGAAGTTTGGGCTGGGATTCCACACATGATGCATTATTGTACACATATTATTTTAAATTAGTTAAATGCATTCTCATGGCATTATCTCAGATATTGATGTGAATATGAAGCAGTGTGTCTTTTTTTATATTTTGTAGGTAATTAGTTATGGGACTCTGCCCTTTTTTTCTTGTATTATTACTCCGGTATCTCAGATATTGCTGCAAACATGAAGTAATCTTTCTTTTTCCTATTTTTAGATATCTAGCTACTAAACTGTGTACATCTGTACAGGTAGCTGCATGCACATCAGTTTAGCAATGATGCTTACTCGGTATGTTACCATCAGTTCCCATTATTAAGCATTAATGCCAGAATTTCCTTGTATGTACATGTCTGTGAGTGTGTGTGTCTGTTTGTCTGCATGTCTATTGGTTAGTATGTATATGTGTGTGTGAGTATGTTTGTCTATGTGTCTATGTGTGGGTGTGTGCGTGTTTGCGTTTCTGTATATTTGACTGCATACCTGTAGGTATATGCATGTGTGTGTGTATATATTTCATTTGTCTATCTATCTATATGTGTGTGTGTGTGTGTGTGTGTGTGTGTGTGTGTGTGTGTGTGTGTGTGTGTGTGTGTGTGTGTGTGTGCGTGCATACATGCATGTGTGTATCTCTTTAACAGTAACTGTTTTTTTACAAATGGGTATCTATAGCAGTCTTTCTCTCTCTCTCTCTCTCTCTCTCTCTCTCTCTCTCTCTCTCTCTCTCTATATATATATATATATATATATATATATATATATATATATATGCATACACACACACACACACACACACACACACACACACACACGCACATATATGTTTATCCTGCTGAATACATGACTTATATCATTTGCGCCTGCTCTTAGTCACCTCAACATCACGCTGCTGAATGCTTACATTTATATTACTGTTTAATCTTTTCTTTTTTAGACTCTATTGCTCTCATAAGTTATTCTCTTTATTTGTGGATTGAAATCACGATGTTAGAAGGAATTTGCAATCAAGAGCCTTTCTACAGAATCTCTAAGACAGAAGATGTGTCAGCATGATTTCATGGAGAGCTTGTGTGCACTTGGCAGCAATGACCTCAGCCTAAATGTCTACAGAAAAGCTGTTGCAGTGGTGCTGCACAATGAAGAAACTGACTTTGACGTGCTGTCAAAACTGACAAATCACACTTGGAAGAAGGATTTTCATCCATTTCTATCACTTCAGATGCTATCATTCTCTTACCAGTAGAAATAATCTTTGACTGAAGGGTTTTATTTGAGGCATGGCAAAACTATTCCAGATCAGTTCGTAAATCGTTTCCTTTAAAGAACTATGCTCATTTTAGAATTGCATACTGTGCAACACTGAAGTGCAGGTTGTAAAAATGACATTTCCCACCACAGTCCCCAAGAGCCACCACATACCAGTGGCGATGCACTAGCTTCAGATGTAGTGCAAGAGATAACATACAACAAAAGAAAATAAATGTCTGTTATTTCCATTAGCAGGGATGTTCAATACAGCAATCTCCTTCACTCGCATGAGTGCGAATAAAAAGTGAAACAGTGCCACCTTGTGGCAGGTTTAGGAATCATAATACCTCAGCACATGAAACCTCAGACAGAAGTCTTGCTCTTCTGAGAACTCTCTTAGAATATAGTATCAGTATCTTATTTCCTATGATTCATCATGGATCAGGCTATGGCTCAGTCTCAGTTTCATCTCCGTAAATACAGTAACAATGACTGCAACATCAATTGAAGGCAATGAATGCATATCTGTGTTCATTTGAGTTAAATTTGGAATGCTTGGTATGCTGTAAAACAAAATGAACATTTCTTGCACTTTAAAACATGTTATAAGCTAGTGGTGACTGGCACATGTACTACAAATAAATCCTTAGTTGACATCTTTCTATTTCATATCTATAACTCAGTCTTTAAATATGTAACCTTACTATTATTCTGGAGAGTGAATTTTCTATCTGTTTAGCTGTATCTTTGGCAATTTTTTCTAAGCATTAAATCACAGAAGCCAATCTGATTCTGAAGGATCTGAGGCTGTCATTTGGATGTCTTTAGTATTAGTTTCTGATTTCAGTTGTACAACTTAGCCATGCACATCCCTAATTTATTCTCAGAAGTTTCAAGGGCATCATTAGATGCATGCTGAACATTACCCAATGAAGCATTGCTGAAACTGTAAGATATGAAATAGGAGCTGACGAAATAAATAATCCACATCATGTTAAAAGTGTAAGAATACATCTTGTCAGCTGCAGTTTTTATTTATCTATGCTATCAAAAATAGTCTTTTAATAAAATATTTGGCTTCTGCTGATTGGCAAAGAGTGTTGGTATATAAATCTTTACTCCTCACCCCCACTCCCAACCCCCAATCTAAAAAAACAGATTTATCAGTGAGGTGTTGTGTGAAATAATCATCATTGATGCTTTTTGCTTTCTGCCTGTATCAACCTCAAGTGGTAAACAATACAAGATGCTAGTGTTTACCCTTTGGGTACTTCAGCAGTTTATATAAAAATGGCGGATACGACGAAAGGTCCATCCTACTACTGAAAAAATGAGATAATTTGTTCCTAACTGTTTTAGCTACAATGGCAGGACTGGAATAGATACTATTTTAAGGTAGGAGTTGAGTTTCACCATCTTACACCACATATGATGCTTTGGGGCTCAGCACCCCGTGTAGCATATTGCAACAATTACCAGATGCTAGAAACATCAGACAGCTGCAGTGGTGTAATAACATATGCTTTACAATTCTAGTATGGCTATAATAAACAATTAAATAAAGGATAAAATGCAGTTTTTTTGATCATATAGTACAAACACAGTAAGTACCGTAGAAATACCCCACTGGGTAATTGCATGTATTTAATGGAAAGCAATACAGCAAGATGTAATTTTCAGTGCAAAAATGTTAACCAACTTGTGTCATTCAGATGTCAAGAACAAGAAATGCAGTTTTCATATCACTGTTATAGCAAAAGCAGTGAGAGGAATCTTCTGTTCTTTAAACAATATATACCCAAGATAGATACGTAATGGTTTGCAATAACTGATAAACTCAAAAGCACACAAATTATCCTGGGACTGGATAAGCCTGCTTCCGACATCACAACTGTCCCTATTTTGGAGGAATGTTCCTATTTTCATGCCTAATTTACTCCTGCACAGGATGTCCCTATTTTAGGGGCCATGTCCCTATTTTCAGGCTTTATCTTTCACATAGTTTCCTGGATCACCCATCATGATATGTGATTTTTGAAGCTGTCTAGTACACAGAAAATCACACTACATAGCCAACATATTAATGGCAACAATAATTTAAAGAAATAGGACACACATCTTATAAGCATCTCCCCTTTTCTGAAGCAGAAATAAATGATCTTGTGTAGGAGAATTTTGGAATGTAGTTAACTGAAGTTTATAGACTGTATACTATTTCTTTTAAAGTGTGCTTATATTTATTCCATCATTTTTGTCACAGTCTGTTTTTTAAACATGTTCCTGAGTATTATCTCACATTCTTGTTGAAAATGAGAAGTTATATGCTATTTGGTATTCAGTTTTTATGCTACTTAGATGGATGATCTTACCTTTCAAGGACCTTTGTTACTATTTTCAATGTCTGCAGGTTGAGAGGTATGGTCTGATTCTCCCTAACTATTATAACAAACTACATTGTCCTAGGCTCACCCTGGGAAAGAACTAGCAGCTGCTACTCAGTATAGCTTTGTCTAATAATTTGAGTAGCTGGATTTCAGTTCTGAATTCAGGTCAATGTTTATGTGGTGTTTCTATGTTCTCGCCTTGCCTGTATGAGTTTCAATGTACTCTGGTAGGTTCCACTGCCTTTCATTGAGAGTTTATTTCTTTCATCTTCAAGCACATGAAAATATATTTCAAAGCTTCAGCTCTATGAAAACTTAAAAACAAGTGTTTTCTATTTTGTAACAAGCCTCCACTTACTTAACTCCACATTCGCTCAACTATTGAGAAAAAGGAAAATCAAACACGACAGAAATTATTTTAGGCATGCACATAAAAAGCACTGTGGCAGTGATTTCTTATGATGGACAACAATCATTAAGTTTAGCCCTCGAAAACTGAACTTGGTGTGTTAGAATCTCACCCTCTTTACATCTGACAAGGAATAGTGAAGCCACACTCATTTCCTCTCAGATACATGCTGGTTGATTCATGGTTTCTTTCATCTCTCCTCAAAATACATGCTGTCTGGTTAGATAGTCTAAGCTGTTTAAATATATATATATATATATGGTTTCACTTCATATTGCTGAAATGCTGAAATATCAAATGTCAGCATTTAGACAGTATAAAGCAGAAACTATCAGAACACCAACACCTCACATTCACAAAACCACAACATCGAACACACAGCATACAGCACACAATGCACAAACCATAACACCCACACCATAAAACAATGACATACAACACAACATACAGACACACACCTACACTGCACAAATGCAGGGGGCAAGCCCCCCTGCACCCACTACTTATATATACTAACTCCAAGATTGCACAAACAGTAAAAAAAAAAAAAAAAAAAAAAAAAAACCACAGCCAACACACACACTCATACGTCCACCTCCCTACCCTAACTTACTCGTACATGTCACAAAAACACTCACGCACATGTCACGCACTCACCTTAAACTGCAGACACCAACCTAGCTGAACACATCCGTAGGATAACGTAAATGCATAAGCGTGAATTCGACATAGTCCTATTCGCGATTATGCACTTTCGTTATTTCAGGTTTTGGCTTCATGGACAAGAATTGCTGAAATTCCATATTTCAGCAATTCGTGTATATGAAGTGAAACCATATATATATATATATGTATATATATATATATATATATATATATATATATATATATATATATATATAATTATATCAATTAAAAAATAAATAAATATAGCAAACACAAAAACAATGATCTAGATTGAATCTGAAATGATAGAAAATTTCAAAAATTAAAACCATATGTCTTGCAAGAGGCAAGCCCGCCTGTACCCCGAACCCCCCCAGATAATTATATATACCAACTTCAAGATCACTCAACAGTGGGCTAAAGGCTAATTCCTTGACCTGCTGCAACACAATCACCCACAGAAAACAGACAGCTGGCTAAAAAGCATACCAATAAAGCTTTTGCTTTTCTGAGACATCGCTCTTATTTAACACCACAAGAAGTCTTTACTCTTCAGAGCGTTTAGTTACATAATGCATATATATATATATATATATATATATATATACATATATACATACATACACACACACACACACACACACACACACACACACATATATATTTTTATATATATATATATATATATATATATATATATATATGGGTTCCGTTCACATGGTCGACTTTCCAGAAAGTCGACTTAAGTATGGCCGAGACCATATGATCGATTTTCAAAAAGCCGACCATGTAAAATAAACACATACACACCAAACACTTACCTTTCAACTGTTAGCAGTGGGGCAAGCCCCCCGGCACCCCTCGTGGGGGCTCTGCCCCCCACCCCCCCCGTAACTTAAATATACCAACTCCGAGATTGCACTACAGTACAGAAGAGGACCATGGTCGGCTTTTCAAAAGTCAATGATATGGTTTCGGCCATATGAAAGTTGACTTTCTGAAAAGTCGGCCATGTGAAGGGGACACATATATATATATATATAAAACACATACAGACACACATACACACACCTATACAGAATGGAGCATGGCAGTAAATTTGAGTGTATTACTGTTTGAAAGTGTGTTTGTGTGGATCAGAGTTACGAATGTTGAATGTTGGAAAATGGGTTTGTAGGGATCTGTGTGGGTTTGGGTTGTGAGTGTTAGATTGTTAGAGTAAGGGTAAGGTAAGGGGACAGATTATTGCAGGGAGTGTGTGGGAGTGTTTGCAAGTTAGGGTTACAGTTAAAGATAAGTAAGGGGACAGATTTAGTGGTGGTGCAGGGGTGTGGCCAACTGCCTTGGAAGGGCAATATGCCAAAATAAATAAAAGGCATTTCTGCAGAAAATTGAACAAGTCAGGTATTCAAACAAATGTAAAGCTCAGATTCATGGCTGATTGAATGTTCTATAAAATTAAATACATAGAAAGATGGATGGATAGATAGAGAGATAGCTAGATAGACAGATAGAAGGATAGAGGCATACTCATCAACCAAACTCTCTCCCTTTAAAATCACACAGAGCTACAATGGCAAAATGTTTTCCAGCAACTTAAAGTAGTAAAACTAATTTTATAATCTTAATCCAGATTCTTGAAGATCCACTGTTCCTATATTAGAATATGGTCTGCCCATCTTTGCTCACAGGCCCACTCAAAGCTCTCTACTTCAGAAAACATAAAACAGAACTCCACATCAACATAAGCTCCAAATCCACTTCACTAAATATTCTCTTAGGAGCTATGAAGGTCTTCTTTACATGCAAATAGAGCATTTGCTTTTCTGAGCATTCACTCTTTTATTAACACCACAAAAATCATTCACTCGTATGAGCATTCACTGTTACAGAAAGCAAACACCATCCTATCAATTAACTTTGGAGTAAAACTCAGTTTCTAAGCTCTGCCTCTTCAGTCTAGAACAATCACCCTGAAGAACTAAGACTGGATGAAAGTCTGCCTCATTTCAATAAGCTGCTAAAAAGAAACCTTCATGAAAAATACAAATGTAATTGTTTCAATGACAATGGATGGCCATATAATATCGTCACCTATTTATTTCAAATCTTTGTAGCTGACCTACAATAAAATCCTGTATCATTCATTTATGACTCATTGTTATAAACTTTTTCGGTTTAATCACTTATCCCACTGTTATGCTAGATCACTATGCATATTATTCTTATGCCTTGATTAACTTTGAAATTTGAGCTTCCTTTTGTATCTTTTCTTCACAACTTCATGTATCTTTCTTCAAAATCTATATAAGTGTTCTATTATTTATGTACTATTTGTAATTGCCCTGTGTGTGTGGCCGAAAAGAGTCAATAGACTAGTCCGCATTCCCAGTAAGCAAACTGTGTGGGCAGAACTCCTTTGACATCACCTGCCTTTCTCAGCTCCTCTTTACTTCTTTCATATTGATCGGTCTACTGATTATTTTTTTTCCTACTCACTGTAGCTTGTGGCCCGGTGTAGGGTAACTACGCACCCCCTGCATCTTTTTCACCCCTCCCTTGTGTCCTAATTTACAGTCCCAAGGGATTATAGCTACCCCTCTGTGCTGTGTGTCATCTTTTTTCCTGACTTTTCTACCTAGTGCTACACACTTGGCTGAGTGTCTCTCACCCTCCCTGATCTGGTCCAGGTAATACCATTAGCATTTTATTTTCAGTTGGATGAACTAATTCTATAGTAAATAGTTTTTGTACATTTTCTCCTAGTACAGATTGCTACCCTATGTGCTTGTTGCTAATGCTATTTTTGTACTGTTTGAAAGCTGGTGTTTTCCTTTGTTGTCATATAGTGTTGTGCCTTAATTAGTATCTACTGTTATTTGCATATCTAAAGAATTGTGTGTCCTACATCTAGACTCGATACTAAGTTTGTTACCCTTTTGTTTTTGACTCTAATGCATTGTGAAAGGAAATATGCACCCTTAGTGTCTGTGTACTTCATGTGCCTTTTCTCTGTTTCCCCTTTCTCAATGAAGCGAAGTAATTACTGTGGGGAGTAGCTTTAAAGCATCTTGCACGTGTTATACAGTATACTACACTGAATAATTAGCATTTGCTGAGCCATTCTTGTTAATCTCTGGCTTTTTTAGACCTCTAGCTGTTCTGATGTATTTTGGCTTTTTATCTCCTTGTTAATCGTCTTTCTTTGGTAAATCCAGCAAAATGCTGTATGGTCATAATTCGGCTTTTTAATCTCCAAAACTAGTGTTTTACTCTTTTACACTGTCTGAAAAACACTCTACTGCCTTTTCAGCTTTATTAACCCAAAATTAAGCGTTCTTCTCATGTAGACATTTTTGAAAAATGCTGTATTGCTATTTTTCATCTTTTAAGCCCCAGGATAAGTGTTTTTTTTTTTTTTTTTGCTTTTTAGTCATCAAAACACTATACTCCCATATTATCTTGGCATTTTACCCAATAAAAACTCCGAGTATCTTCTCCTTGTCTTATCAGAAAAATGCTATACTTGCTTTTTTCCCTTTCCAGACTGCCCTTTCTAGTGTTAATGAGTGTCTAGCTATTCTTCCCATGACCAGAAAATAACCCTACAAACTCAATGTGGTATTCCATGTTAGACAAGGAAGTGCATGTTTTCTTTTCACTGCACCTTTCATAGCTGTACTTAACAGTGGTTGTGCCTAAGTTTTCTCTTATATAACTCCTGATTGTTTTTTGCCTAGTTGTTTTCTTTTTTCTTATGTCACCCCTGTAGTACTGTGTTTTAGATGTGACCCTCAAATCTGTTTGACAGTCCTTAAAGCTCTTGTCCTGGTGTTATAAATCTGCCCTGAGAGGCTAATCATCTGTGATATAATTCCTGCAGAGTCACATGTCTGTTTTGGTATTCCTTTTTACATACAAACAGCAAAATCTGATAAACATGGTTTACATTATTTTGGTCACCTGTAACCTAGCAGTGAACTAGAGATAATTTTTACTCTGTAATAGACCCCTCTTGGTTGGATAAGTGTGCAGTGTTAGGGACGCCAGCCATTGCTTTCTACCCTTTCTCCTCCCTTTCAACTTTCTCACCATAACTTGTTTTTAATTTTTGTTTTCTCTTGATCCTGCTAGCTCAACTTTCTGTCTATTTACCACCCTCCTCAACAGACTCCCACAGTCCACCCTCCCACATCTGGCTCCTGATATATCACTCAACGTACTTCTTCTGGCATTAACCCCCCTCTATTTTCCTCTCTTCCTTGGACTACAGTGTAACTACTTACATGACTCCCTGTCGAAGTCTCCATAGTCTTCGACCCCTTTTAACCTCCTACTTTCTTTCTTTCTCCTTTTCCTCTTTTCTTCTTTCTTACTCTGCTGTACTCTAGAGTTTCTCTGCTTTACCTTTACTGTCTCCACACTTTCCTGTTTATCAAAAGCTTTACTGTGTGGGCAGAACTCCTTTGATATTACCTACCTTTCTCAGCTTCTCAGCTCCACTTTACTTCTTTCATATTAATTGTTCTACTTAGTATTTTTTTTCCTACTCACTGTAGCTTGTGGCCCGGTGTAGCCCCACTCCATTCATCATTGCTACGCTCGAGCTCACTTCGCTCCCCTACCCCACCCCCATTCTCACCCACCCCATTACAGTTTCCTTTATACCATCCACTCCCATCTCTTCCTACCCCATGATCCACTAACAAACAACTTCCTGCCAAACTTTGCATACATAATTTCCTTCCAATAACTATCACACCCAGTCCACAACTCCCATTGCTACCTTCAAATATGCTCCATCTTATTACCATCTCACTCCTCCTTCTTCCCTCTGCTCTATCTACTTATCACTCACGCCTACCTTATCCACCGTTATGTTCTCCTAACTCCCATTCCTTTGATACTCTTTCAACACCTTCCTTCTTTAAAATCTCTCCAGCCCTATTCAATCTCTCCACCTCATGTCTTCACAAGCTGTCTAGATTGCAAATCCTCCCTCCTACCTACAAATCTAAACCCACATTACTCAAGCTACATTTATATCTTACTATACTCACTCCCCCCACTAAAAACTTGCTCTTATCTGGTTACATCTATCCCAACCCTGGCCCCTCTTCCTCTGCCCTCAGCCAAATATCCCCCTTATCTTCTGCCCCCTACTTCTCTTAACATATTTAACCATCCCTGGGCTCTACACTAAACTCATCCATGTCCAAGCACCTATCTATATACTCCCTAAATATTCAAAGTCTAACCAACAAAATCACTGAGTTCCATGCCTGGATAGCCCATACGACCCCTCACATCCTTTCCTTATCAGAAACTTGGCTTAAGCCACATATCACTAATAACGAAATTCTCCCACCAGGCTATAATATCTGTCTCTCTGATAGATTCCCTAAAAAAGGAGGTGGCATTTCCATCCTCCACTCTAATAGTCTCAGCCTCTTACCCTTCCCCACACCCATCCCAGACATACACCCAGCTGAACTCATCATCCTAAACTATCACCTTAACCCCCACAAAAATCTAGCTGTTGCTTCCACCTATATCCCTCCTGGGAACAACTTGTCCACCTTAGAGAATATCCTATCATGGTTTTTCCTCAACATATCATATGAAACCCTCATCTTAGGAGATGTTAACCTAGATTGGTCCAAACTTAAAACTGACTCTCCACAACTCAGCATCAACCTGCATGGTTTTCACCAATTGATATCTTCCCCCACCTGCCTCCATAAAAACTCAACTTCCAGATCTATAATCGACTGGATACTCACCAACTCCCCTTACCATTACCACAACCCCACTACCCTACCAGACCAACTCAGCGACTACCTCCACACCTCTGTCTTTAGATACACCACCCAACCTCCCAAACCCCATTTTTATAGAGAATGCCGTAAACTCTCAAACTTTAATATAGTCCAATCCAACTCTATTCTATCTACGACTGACTGGTCCTTCCTTAAACAAATCCCGCTCAATGATGCAGTCATTAAGTCTAATACCATCTTCCTAAATACCCTAAATTCCCTTGCTACCTCTAGGAAGATCAGAATAAAATCCAATTATGCTACCTGGCTTTCCAACGAAACTAAGCCCCTTATGCTCAAATGAGATAAAGCTTGGAAAGCCTGGATCAAAACAAAATAATTAACTCTGTTCCATAATTATAGACACCTTATAAATCTTACTAAATGGCAAACCAATAATGACAAAAAGTCCTTCTATAACTCTGCCTAACTCAATAGCAAAACTAACCCTTGGAAGTTTTGATCTACTATGAATAGAATTTTTTCTCCAGGCTGCCCCTCAAACCTCTGTCCTTACCCTAACACTTCCCCTCTGGAAACTGCAACTCTCCTCAATAAACACTTTACTGACACCATTCAGACACTCATACCTTCAAACAGTAACACTACCTCTCTGCTCACATGCCCCAATCCATCCAACAATCATCTATTCCCATTACATCCTGTTCCTACTTCCTACATCAGATCTCTTCTCCAAAAGCTTAAACCCTGTTCTTCCTCCACTGACAGTCTACCTCCTGCCTTTCTAAAACTTGCTGCAGACTCCATTGCCTATCCAGTATCTGTACTAGTCAATAGATCTATTCAGGAATCCACTGTCCCTACCCGTTGGAAATCCTTTTTCACTATTCCCCTGCACAAAGGTGGTAACTCGACTGACCCTTCCAACTACCGAACCAGACCTATCCTATCCCACCTCTCTATGATTCTCGAAAAATGCATTCACACACAACTGCTCAACTACCTCCTACAGTATAACCTCCTCACTCCAACTCAACATGGTTTCCATCCCAATCACAGTACGATTGCTGCCCTCTTATCCTTTACACACAGCATTGCTGAGGCCCTAGATAATAACAAACTCATATACCGTCTCTTCCTTAACCTTTCCAAAGGCTTTGATAATGTCTCCCATCCCCTACTGTTGTCTAAACTTGCAAATCTCAATCTATCTACTTCCACCCTTGACTGGTTCTCTACTCATGT